>NC_061513.1:324832772-324851922 GCF_022539505.1 Lolium rigidum | reverse complement strand
GAGCTACTACTTCCGCTGCCCGCTGGAACGGGGAGGTGGACGTCGTCTTCATCAACAACCGAACGTGTGACCGAGTACGGAGGTGCTGCCCGTTCGTGGCGCCGGAACCGATCGTGATCAAGATCTTCTACGCGCTTTGCAAGCGGCAAGTGAACGTCTACCGCAGCAACAAGAGCCTCATCTTGTAGGCTTTGGAATCTCTTCAAGGGTGAGACTCGATACCCCCTCGTTGCTACCGTCTTCTAGATTGCATCTTGGCTTGGATTGCGTGTTCGCGGTAGGAAATTTTTTTGTTTTCTATGCAACGTTATCCTACACTTGGCGCCACCGCTGAGTGGTCCACGACCTCAACCCAACTCCGAGGCGATGAAGGACGGCGAGGCTGAGCAGACGGAGAGTGGCTCCGCAGGCAAGGAGCAGAAGCGACCGGAGATTGCACACAAGTGACCACTTCTTCACCCATAGTGGCGGGAAATCGAGCACGACAGAAACGCTCCCGGTGACCAGGACGACGACAACGGATGCATCTAAAGGGCCCACGACATGTGCTGACCTGGTGGTCACGCTCGAGGCACCTGAAACATCTTCCACGAGCCCAACGCTTGAAGGCGAGACTACACTCAAGACCTTCTCCTCGAAGCAAAGGTGTTGGCTCACGGCCAGGGCGGCCGCCCCGACCCACTTGCACCCAGCCTTCACCATCTTCAACAGCAAAAGGTGCAGCACAAGTCTTCATCGCATTACCCTCGACCTCGTCGTTAACAGCAACACTGCAAGACATTGCAGCCACCAGCTCCATGCGCCCCTCCACTGTCCCGCCACTAGCTTGGGACGAGCCAACAATGTTGGAAACTCGAACGGCGCTGGAATCAGGGCCAGGGGCAACAGCCAACGGAGTCTGCGGCGCCAGCACCTCGTCATCATCATCGTCTGAGCTCAAAGAGCCAACCCACAACAGGTTGGCATCACGCAGCCGACAAGAAGATGCAGCACAACCAGCAGACGGGGGGCAACAGCCTGTCGGAGCCAGGGAAGACCCTGCAGGCATCAATACCGATTGCGGCGACAAGCCGGAGACAGCACCCGCGAGCCCTGCAGGGGTGCCAAGCATCGGGCCAGAGGCGGTCGCCGTCGCAGGCATGGGGCCGGCCGGGGGCGTGAGCTGCGTGACCATTGCGCCAGCGTTTTCCTTCCGGAACCTCCCTGCCGGGGGCAGCCTCGACGATCGTGGAGGGGCCGTCGGAGGGAGAGGAGCTGGGGGAGTTTCGGCGGTCTGCGGCAGAACGACTGCCGCGGAAGGTGCCTGGGGACGAGCGGAACTGCCCCTGCTGCCAGGAGCGCACATCGAAGCTGTATCCGGCTGAGCGCGCCGAGGTGCTGCGGAGGCAGCAGCCAGGACGAGGGCCGGCGCGCGAAGGAGCCTGCGAGACTGCACGACGGAACAGGGGCGTCCGCTGCGAGCCTACAACAGCTGCGGCGGACCTCGGGATGGAAGGAGAGAGGGCGCCGAAAGGATACTGGATCTTGTCGCGGCGAAGGCGGAGCTGGACGGAGGTGGGAGATCAAGGCGGCGGCGGCGGCGAGCTTTCCCCCGTCGCGGACATGGTCGCCGAAGCAGCAATCGATTTGAACCGACGCGTGTGTATCCTGTAGCATTCGACTATAGACACCTTGTGCAATCCATCGTGAAGGATTGATATCACTACCATGGGATGATCGAGTGAGGATTGCACTTGAAGTTGCTGTAGCTCTTTCCTACCTCCATTCAGCTGCTTATGTACCAATTTGTCATAGAGATATTAAATCATCCAACATACTCCTTGATGAAAATTTAACAGCAAAGGTATCAGACTTCGGAGCTTCAAGGTATATCCCGATTGATCAAACCGGAGTGACTACGGACGTGCAAGGAACAATTGGCTATTTAGATCCCATGTACTATTATAGTGGTCGTCTGACTGACATGAGTGATGTATTCAGTTTTGGTGTTCTTCTTATAGAGTTGCTTACCAGAAAGAAACCATGTGTCTATTGCTCTGACGATGGCATTGGTCTTGTTTCACTTTTCGTCACACTACTCCCAGAAGGTAACTTGAGTGAAATAATATATTCTCAAGTCATAGAAGAGGATCATGGAGAAGCCCGTGAAGTAGCAGCACTAGCGGCGAGGTGCACTAAATTGAAGGGAGAAGAGAGGCCTACGATGAGGGAAGTGGAGATGACACTCCAAAACTTGAGAGCTATCCAGAGGCATGCTCCATGTGATACTGCATCAAGAAGAGGCAACGAGAATCAAACTTCGGATCGAAACATTTCAACTGAAGGAGTTACTACGGAAGGAAGCAGACAATACAGTTTGGAACAGGAAAACTTGTTATCGGCTAGCTACCCTAGATGATATTTTCCCCCATGTATTATTCTTTTCCGATGATTTTGTTTGTACTTAAATAATAAACATTTGCCTACTCATGTCTCAACCATGGAGAGGTAACGAACAACTAATATAGTTGACTTGGGCTGGCTAAACCTAAGACAAGCAGGAAGAGGTTCTGCGAAAATATAACAGAGGGATTAACCTCATTACCAGGTCTAAAGTGCTAACATCAATTGGTTGGAAGTCGCCTTCTTGGCATGCCCATGAAACCCCCTCATTTCTGAAATCCATATGAATTATTCTCGTTAAAACAAGAAAATAGACTGTTGGAAGCAATGCTATTTAGCTACACCAATGAATTGGAAGATGTAGGAGTAAAGCAACCTGATATACCATGCTCATCGTCCGTCCTAGCTAAGATGCAGAAAGCTATGAGCTTGTCGCTAGGATAACCCTGATATATGCTTACTGAGCTCCATAATCTGGACAATCTGCAGCACAGGATTCAAGTTGACAATGCACCCTTGTGTTAGTCACAAGCTAGTTTAAACAAGAGAGTACACCCCCTAAAAAAAGAGAATATACCATGAAAGTTATACCAGAAAAGTGGAGATAGAAAAGGAAAATATTGTGGATACAAACTGGACCTTGCAAAGGCCTATGATAGGGTGGACTGGAAGTATTTGGAAGGAATCCTAGAAAGGCTGGGCTTCTCAACACAGTGGATCAGCTGGGTAATGACTTGCGTCAAAACTGTCTCTTACTCGGTTCGTTTCAATGGGAAGATTCTGGAAAAATTCACACCAACTAGGGGTCTTCGACAGGGGGACCCCTTATCTCCTTATCTTTTCCTCTTTGTGGCTGATGGGTTATCTAGACTTCTCCAAACGGAGATTGACAAGGGGCAGATAAGAGAACTGAAAGTCTGTCAACGAAGCCCGGGAATTTCTCATCTGCTATTTGCGGATGACAGCCTCCTTTTTTTCGAGGAAAATGTAGATCAAGCAAACAAAGTGGAGGCAGTTTTAAATAATTATGAAAAAGCCACTGGGCAACTTCTTAGCCTGAGAAATGCTATTTACTGCTGGGAAATAAATGTACAGTTGCAGAAGGGCAGGAAATGGCATCCATCTTAAATATTCAAACAGTTGGGTTTGATGAAAAATTTCTTGGGCTCCCACTCCATGATGGCCGCATGAAAGATGGAAAGTTTAAGCTGGTCAAGGAGAAAATAAAAAAGAAACTCTCCACTATACTGAAAAATATTTATCTAGTGGGGCGAAGGAAATCTTGATAAAATCTGTGGTCCAATCCATGTCAACATATCCAATTAGTGTTTTCAAATTTTCAGAAGGCTTATGCGAGGAGCTCATGAAGATGACAAGAGATTTTTGGTGGGGAGACAAAAATGAAAGAAAAAAGATACACCGGATGAGCTGGGACAAACTCACGAGAAGAAAGGGTCAAGGCGGCATGGGCTTCCGAGATTTACACTTATTCAACCAAGCCTTGTTAGCAAAGCAGGCCTGGAGACTCATTGCATTTCCTGATAGTTTGCGCGCAAGGGTGTTAAAGGCAAAATATTACCCCTTTGGTGAGTTAACAGACACAGCTTTCATCAAGAACCCATCGCCTTGCTGGCAAGGAATAGTACATGGCCTGAAGCTACTGAAAAAAGGCGCGATTTGGCGCATTGGAAATGGAAGGAATATAAGAATATGGAGGGATAGCTGGCTTCCTAGAGGAGACATGAAAATCACAGCAAATATTACCAACTCAAGAATAAGGAAAGTTGCAGACCTAATAAACCAAGAGGATCATTCTTGGAAAGAGGAGACAGTGAGAAGAATTTTCATGCCACATGATGCAGATGAAATCCTTAAAATTAGGTTGCCAAATCATGAAACTGAAGACTTCATTTCTTGGACTCGCGAAAAGCATGGACTTTTCACTGTCCGGAGTGCCTACAATTTGGCGCTGGATATCCGGGAAAACAATCCGCCAAACTCCAGTGACAATTTAAGTGGAGATAGAAGCCTTTGGAACACAATCTGGAAAGCAAATGTGCCACCAAAAGTAAAAATCTTTACATGGCGTTTGGCAACTAACAGTTTAGCTGTTCAGGCAAATAGGAGCAGGAGAATCCCTAATATTTTACCAACTTGTACAATATGTGGATTGGAGGCGGAGGCTGGATATCATGCTACAATGAATTGCACCAGGGCTAGAGATTTAAGGAAAAGGACTTGCTGACCCTTGGAACCTACCAAATGAAAAGGAGTTGGCTTTTACTGGAAGGGATTGGGTGCTAGTGCTGCTTGACAAGCTAAATCGGGATATGAGAGACAAACTTATGTTCATCTGGTGGAGGGCTTGGCATCATAGAAATAATATTATTTTCGGCGACGGTAAGGCCTCTGTTCAAAATTCCATTAGTTTTTTACAGAATTATTTAACTACTTTGCAAAACTTGGGAAAAGGTAGTATGAAATTTGATAGGAAAGGAAAGGCAAAGATTGATCAAGGTAGAAGTGAAGATAAAGGAAAAAGGAGAGAAGATACAGGGAAGGACCAAACTTGGGAAAAGCCTCCTGATGGATGGGTTAAATGTAACGTCGATGCAAGTTTTTTAACTGAAGATAGAAGGGGTGCATGGTGAGCAGTTCTGCGGGACCACAATGGTGTGATTTTAACATCTGCCTGGGATGTTATTAACCACTGCCAAACTGCGGAGATGGGAGAAGCTATTGCTTGCTTACAAGGGCTAAAGTTGGCTATTGCATACTCCATCTCAAACATAGTGATTGAAACGGATTGTGCCTCTCTACCAAACATTTTCAATGATGTCAGCTGCAATCGCTCTGAAGTGTGTTTGATTGCAAATGAATTCAACCTGTTGAGGCCTCCGGAGCGACAGATAGTTATTTCAAGCATTAAGAGATCTGCTAATAAAGTGGCTCATAATTTATGCCAATTTAGTCGTAGCGTGTTGTGTGGTGGTGTGCTACAAGGTGCGGTGCCGACCTGCGCGTCGAAAGCGGCCTTGGATGATTGTAAACATTTCCATGTTACTTGATTAATACACAACACTTTTCAAAAAAAAAAGAGAAGGAGATTGTTCAACGATGGATGTACTCTCATGCAAGATATCAAGTTTTGAGTATTAACACTAGTAAAATCATTGTGCAACAATACGGTTATGCATATCAATAAGGCTGAGTTCAAGTGCATCAGAAAATGAAAGGTAAATGCCAAATGTCACAGCCGATTACAAATAGCATAGGAAATATTCACAGATACTGCGATTGAGCATGGAAGTAAGTGAACATTAAACCGAACAAGATTAATTCAGAAGCGCAGTGATTCTCTCTTTATCTCTGGGATGTCCACTGGGTGAGCATGATGCACATATGGAAACACGCCGTCGCGGAAGTACCTGCCGGGGCATTGATATGTGATTGTGCAATGTTCAATGGAATATGCGCCCACGTTCCGATTAATATCCAAGAATATGATATCATCGGTTGGGTGGAAGCCAAGCACCGAGAAGAGCGATGACACTGATGTCGCATTGACACGGTATTTAAGATAATATTCCGGTTTAGTAACGAGAGCAGTTGCTTCTGGGTTCCGTTCTGCTAGTTCCATGACATCAACTTGGTGTACCGGCTTCCACCAGATGCCCCTTACACCACCACCACCGGTCTGCAGATCCCACACCTGGAACACTGAGCAGTCGAAGTGCGCATACCGAAGACCCCCGCCTTGGCGCTCGCCTATGCACCGGTTCAGCGAGGTAGCCTTATCATGGACACGGCCAGGTAGAGGAAGGACTTGGACAGTGTGGTGGAGACAGTTGTATGCGATGAGCTTGTCCTTGGGCCGGTACCCGATCCAGTATGCGGTGCCACTCTGGCCGAGGAAGGGTGGTACGTGTGTTTCGACATCAATAGCCGTTGGATGCTGGATGCACTTTCCTCCCACCGCCCGGTGGCCGAGGAGAACACCATGAGATCCAGGCATCCACCACCTGTCTTATTCTAGCGGGAAGCGTGGTTAAAAAGGACCACTTGAAAGCACTTGATGCTGCTACCATCTCCATTGTTACTTGTGACCGACAGAAGTCCATACAGGTGTGTCGGAGGCCGCGGCAGCTCCGGGAGAGCAACCCACTGCAAGGACACGGGGTTGCAGACATAGTATTGCATTGGCTTGTATTCGCCCCTGGAGCACAGCAGCAGGCCAGCCGTCGCGTGTACGATGAAGATCTCCTTGTCCCTAGCCGCAGGTCCGGGGGGCAGCCGAGGCAAGAAGGTGAGGTCTGAGTTGAACACGGACTCCGTCGCGGACGGGTGGCCGCTGGGGCCGGCGAGGAAACGAGAGTGCTGCCGCCAGGGGCGATTGGACTGGAGAAAGAGGCCGGAGAGGTAAGGGGAGTGCGATTCCCAGTAGCGAGCGCGGAATCCGGGGCTGAGGACGATGAGGTTGTAGCGGCGGGCGGCGGCGCGGACGCGGTGAACGTACTTGGCCGGCAGGCAGCGCAGGATCTCCTCCACTATGACGTCACAAAAGCGATCCATCCTCTTGCGCTGAACGCTGATGGATTGTGAAGAAAAAAGAGAGGCTATGAATCAAGCAGTATAGACCGTAGAATCGATTCGTGAGAACTCTCGTCGGTTCGGGCGGCAGGAGTGGGCTGCGAGGAAGAAAGGGTTTTTGTTTTACCGGACAGAGATTTGGCGTGCACACGAATTCACGACGGAACGCTACTACTGCTCCAAAGAATAGTCCATCATCGAACCAGCCATAATCCATCACGTGGCACGCAAACTCCTAGTAGCCTCATCCTCCTAGAACACGTAAACTGGGGAAAATTACTTCTGTACCATTAAAAGATCCAGACTTCACAAAAAATACCACTGAAAGTTTTGAGATTAGGGAAATACCATCAAAGATTGTTCCGTTATTGGCTTTTACCATGACCGTGAACTAGCTAGGACGTGAACTCAATCTGAAAAGAAAGAAGGATTGTGCTACCCGGCGGCGCCGCATATATGTCCATTTGTGCGGCGCCAACTGGCAACCTTTTGAGCCATGCGGACACGCTTTGGACGGAAATTCCAGCAACACTTTACATAAAAATCAGAGCACCACATCGTTCACATATTTTTTAAGAGCACCACATCATTCACATATAAAAGTACAAAAAGCAATCTGCTACCACAGTTGGCCACAGTATTTTGCGTCAGTTCTACAGTGATGTGCAGTTGTGCACCACTACTCTAATGATTTGTTTTTGCTTTTTTTTTTCCTTTTACTGTGGCAATCCACGCCGATGGAGTCTTCATTGGATTAAGTAAAAATTAGCTCAGGACAAAAAGAAAGTTATACTTTCAACAGTAGGATATAAATTTCTATCATAAGAATATGAAAATTGTCCATTGCCAGATTCTACTATGCAACTGCCAGGTTACACTAGAGAGCTGCTAAATTCACAATTTCTAGCAGCCAAATTCGTAGTTCATAGGTTGGCTAGCTGCCAAATTCGCAATGCGTAGCTACAAAATTCACAGTTCAAAGCTGCCAAATTAGCAATTCATAGCTGTCAAATTCACAGTTCACAGCTGCCAAATTAGCAATTCATAGCTGCCAAATTCACAGTTCACAGCTGCCAAATTAGCAATTCATAGCTGCCAAATTCACAGTTCACAGCTGCCAAATTAGCAATTTATAGCTACCAAATTCACAGTTTACAACTACCAAATTCGCAGTTCATAGCTGCCAGATTCGAAAGCCAATATCTAAAGCGCATGCGAGCAGAGTTAGTCGCAGAGTTAGTCTTAGATATGATAGTTCACATGCGAAAGAGAACACAAGTAGCTTCACCCAGAAAAACCAAGAGATAAAAGCCAACTAATGGGGTAGATAGGAAAAACTCAAGCAAGCATCAACACTGTCCTCATGTGCGACGATGGTGGCCTGCTGGCGCATGCTGGCAGCGCCGGCCTCCTCGCACCGGTCGTCGGCGACCACCAGCTGCGTGCTCATCAATGGCCTCTCCTAGGAGAAGAACGCCTCCCCTTCGCGCGCATGTTCCCGTGCACTTGTCGGCGGCGGAGGGGTTCACTGGTGCATGCTCGACGACGTCGGCGGCCTCTCCCGTTGATGTGTGCTCGCGCGGCGGCAGCCTTCCGATCCGTGCTAGGCAGAGGCGGCCTCCTATGATGTGTGCCCGGTGGAGGGAGCCCCCTCCTCTCGCGCCACTCCGGCATGACACATCTCGAATCCCCCGGCGCGGAGCTCCTCAACTCTCCCACCACAACTTCCCGAGGTGATTTTGAGGAGAGATGGACAACGACATTGTTCGTTTACAGGAGAGATAGATAGTGATTTTGTGTGGCTGAGAGAGAGTCACCATAACGAGGGGATAAAGGTGTGCGGGTTAAGAGAGGACATGTCATTAGTGGCAGACGTGAAGCGTTTTTCTTCCGAACATGGCGCGCCGAACGGAACAGAGAGCGGTGCGGCGATGTACTCGGTCCCTTAAGGGAGCAATGTTTTTTTGTCCGCCGCACGGGATCCTCGGTGATGCGGCGCCTCTCTATAGATTTTCCCACGCTACCCGGCGGCGCCGCATATAAGTCCATGCGTGCGGCGCCAGCCTGGCAACCTTTTGAGCCATGCGGACACGCTTTGGACGGAAATTCCAGCAACACTTTACATAAAAGTCAGAGCACCACGTCGTTCACATATAAAAGTACAAAAAGCAATCTGCTACCACAGTTGGTCACAGTATTTTGCTTCAGTTCTACAGTGATGTGCAGTTGTGCACCACTACTCTAATGATTTGTTTTTGCGTTTTTTTCCTTTTCCTGTGGCAATCCACGCCGATGGAGTCTCCATTGGATTAAGTAAAAATTAGCTCAGGACAAAAAGAAAGTTATACTTTCAGGATATAAATTTCTATCATAAGAATATGAAAATTGTCCATTACCAGATTCTACTATGCAACTGCCAGGTTACACTAGACAGCTGCTAAAATCACAATTTCTAGCAGCCAAATTCGTAGTTCATAGGTTGGCTAGCTGCCAAATTCGCAATGCGTAGCTACGAAATTCGCAGTTCAAAGCTGCCAAATTGCCAAATTAGCAATTCATAGCTGCCAAATTCACAGTTCACAGCTGCCAAATTAGCGATTTATAGCTACCAAATTCACAGTTTACAACTGCCAAATTCGCAGTTCATAGCTACCAGATTTGAAGGCCAATATCTAAAGCGCATGCGAGCAGAGTTAGTCTTAGATAGGATAGTTCACATGCGAAAGAGAACACAAGTAGCTTCACCCAGAAAAACCAAGAGATAAAAGCCAACTAATGGGGTAGATAGGAAAAACTCAAGCAAGCATCAACACTGGCCTCATGTGCGATGATGGTGGCCTGCTGGCGCTTGCCGACAGCGCCGGCCTCCTCGCATCGGTCGTCGGCGACTGATACGTCTCCAACGTATCCATAATTTCTGATGTTCCATGCTTGTTTTATGACAATACTTAAATGTTTTGCTTGCACTTTATAATGTTTTTATGCATTTTCCGGAACTAACCTATTAACAAGATGCCACAGTGCCAGTTCCTGTTTTCTGCTGTTTTTGGTTCCAGAAAGGCTGTTCGGGCAATATTTTCGGAATTGGACGAAATCAACGCCAAACATCCTATTTTTTCCGGAAGCATCCAGAACACCGAAGGAGAGTCGGAGGAGAGCCAGGGGGCCACCACACAGGTGGGCCGCGCGGCCTACACCCTAGCCGCGCCGGCCTGGTGTGGGGCCACCCTGTCGCCCCTCCGACTCCGCCTCTTCGCTTATTTAAGCCGTTCCGACCTAAAAACGCGACACCAATTGACGAAACTCCAGAAAGACTCCAGGGGCGCCGCCACCATCGCGAAACTCCAATTCGGGGGACAGAAGTCTCTGTTTCGGCACCCTGCCGGGACGGGGAAGTGCCCCCGGAAGCCATCTCCATCAACGCCATCGCCTCCATCATGCTCCGTGAGTAGTTCCCCCATGGACTACGGGTTCTAGCTGTAGCTAGTTGGTATTCTCCCCCCATGTACTTCAATACAATGATCTCATGAGCTGCCTTACATGATTGAGATTCATCTGATGTAATCGGTGTTGTGTTTGTCGGGATCCGATGGATTGTTACGTTATGATTGTCTATCTACAAAGTTTATGAAGTTTTTGTTGCTGCAATCTTGTTGTGTTTAATGCTTGTCACTAGGGCCCGAGTGGCATGATCTTAGATTTGAGCTCTATACTTATTGCTTAGATTGTATCTACAAGTTGTATGCACATGTCTATGTCCGGAACCAAAGGCCCCAAAGTGACAGAAATTGGGACAACTGGAGGGAAAGGCTTAGATATGAGGATCACATGTTTTCACGGAGTGTTAATGCTTTGCTCCGGTACTCTATTAAAAGGAGTACCTTAATATCCAGTAGATTCCCTTGAGACCCGGCTGCCACGGCTGGTAGGACAAAAGATGTTGTGCAAGTTTCTCATTGCGAGCACGTACGACTATAATTGGAAAACATGCCTACATGATTAATGATCTTGATGTTCTGTCTTAATGCTATTTCAATCCTATCAATTGCCCGACTGTAATTTGTTCACCCAACACTTGTTATTGGAGAGTTTCCACTAGTGTAGATAGCTGGGAACCCCGGTCCATCTTTCATCATTATATACTCGTTCTACATGTCATTGGAAGTAGTATCAACTATTCTCTGGTGCCATTGCTCTCATATTACTATTACTGCTGCTGTGTTACTATTACTACTGCTCTCATATTACTGCTGCTTTCAAATCACCCCTGTTATTAGTGCTTTTCCAGGTGCAGCTGAATTGACAACTCAGTTGTTAAGGCTTATAAGTATTCTTTACCTCCCCTTGTGTCGAATCAATAAATTTGGGTTTTACTACCCGCGAAGACTGCTGCGATCCCCTATACTTGTGGGTTATCAAGACTGTTTTCTGGCGCCGTTGCCGGAGAGGCATAGCTCTACTCAGAAGTTCACCTGGGGAGTACACTCTACCTCTCTCTCTGTTTTTATTTTGTTTTACTTTGTTTTGCTTAGTTTACTTTTGCCTAGTTTATTTGTGCTTAGTTTATTTCTGTCTTGTTTTATTTTTTTTAGTTTACTTTTGTCTAGTTTCTTTTTGTCTTGTTTTACTTTTCTCATATACCCAAAAATCCATAAAAATTTGAAAAACCTAAAAATTAAAAACTGCTGTTATGGGAGAACCCATAACCTACTTGGAGCTTATAGAATATTATAATAATTATAGAGAATCAAGAGCGGGAGAAGTGATGAGTGCTGTGATAGAAAAACTGAAAACAATTGCTAAAATCTTGCTTAAACGCCATGATATAAACTGTTGCTCTCAACAGGATACTAAACATCTTAAATTTCAATGTGGCTTTAGTGAGGAAGTTTTAATTAAGAACTATAATTGGAATAGCTATATTCATTTTGGGTTTGAAGAGGTAGAACAATTTGTCATATTTATGGGAGCCTCTGAGATAGAATCCTTCATGGTTAAAAATTATGAAACTTGTGTTGTTTGTAAGGACCTTAAAGATTATGTCTCTTCTATCCTTAATTTTTGCAATGAAAGTTACACTCGATAATCCTTATATCATTGATTATAAAGAGAGACTCATTAATGCACAAGAATGCACTCACAATTTGCGGGGACCTGTGGAAGAAGAAATTGATGAACCCGAAAGCTCATTGGATGAAAAAGAGGAGGAAATTGATGAACACTGAAAGCTCATTGGATGAAAAAGAAGAGGAGAGTGATGAACAAAAGGAGGAAGAATGGATTAGCTACCCATGCCAACCTTCTAATGAGAGTAACTCTTTATCTCTTACACTATTTGATTGTCCTCCATGCTTACCGAAAGAGGTTGAATGTTATGTTCCTGTGGATTCTCTTGAAATATTCCCTATGAGTAAAACTTGTGAGAATAATTATGCTACTGTTATTTATGATAATCCATGCTACTTTGATAAATCTTATGATAATGCTTTGTTTGTGCCTGATGTCAAAATGCATGGTACTAAAGAATTTTGCATAGCAAATGTTTATGATAAAGCTCTTGATGATGGTCCTATGTTACTTGATAATATTAATTGTACTACTAATAAAAATGGGATTGGAGAGGTCTTGACATTATCTATGAGTCCCATATCTCTTGAGATTGATCAACCATCTTGTTATATTATTGATAAAAGTGTGTTTGAAAGTTTTAATCGCACTATTTTTGAGCTTGATAAAAATTATGTGTTTATGGATCATGAAAAGCATGCTATATGTGATAGTTATATTATTGAGTTTGTTCATGAAGCTACTGAAAATTATTATGAGAGAGGAAAATATGGTTGTAGAAATTTGCATGGTGCTAAAACACCTCTCTATATGCTTAAAATTTTGAAGTTACTCTTGTTTTATCTTCTTATGCTTATCACTTTGTTCTTCATGAATTTATTTGTGTACAAGATTCCTATGCATAGGAAGTGGGGTAGACTTAAATATATTTTGAATTTGCTTTTTGATGCTCTCTTCTGCTTCAACTCTTATTTCTTGCGAGTGCATCATTAAAACTGCTGAGCCCATCTTAATGGCTATAAAGAAAGAACTTCTTGGGAGATAACCCATGTGTTTATTTTGCTACTGTTTTGTTGTGTCTTGGAAGTTGTTACTACTGTAGCAACCTCTCCTTATCTTTATTTCATTGCAATGTTGTGCCAAGTGAAGCCTCTAATCGAAGGTTGATACTAGATTTGGATTTCTGCGCAGAAACAGATTTCTATCTGTCACGAATCTGGGCTGTTTTCTCTGTAGGTAACTCAGAAAATTATTCCAATTTACGTGCGTATTCCTCAGATATGTACGCAACTTTCGTTAGTTTTGAGTTTTCTGATTTGAGCAACGTAAGTACCTCTTTTAAATTCGTCTTTACTAGCTGTTCTGTTTTGGCAGATTCTGTCTCTGTTTTTTGCATTGTCTCTTGAAGCAAGGCTTTCTACACGTGGAGAGCTGTAGCTAATGTTTTATTGAGTTCTTGCAATGTGTCACTACAGGACCAAGGTGGATTCAAGTTTTTGAGTACTAACCCCTCTAATGAAGTTTATGAGAAGTTTGGTGTGAAGGAAGTTTTCAAGGGTCAAGAGAGGAGGATGATATATGATCAAGAAGAGTGAAAAGTCTAAGCTTGGGGATGTCCCCGTGGTTCATCCCTGCATATTTCAAGAAGACTCAAGAGTCTAAGATTGGGGATGCCCAGGCATCCCCTTCTTCATCAACTTATCAGGTATCTTCTATTGAAACTATATTTTTATTCGGTCACATCATATGTGCTTTACTTGGAGCGTCTATGTGCTTTTATTTTTGTTTTTGTTTGAATAAGATCGGATCCTAGCAATCCTTGTTTGGGAGAGAGACACGCTCCGCTTTTTCATATGAACACTTGTTCTTCGTTTTACTTTTAATGTTCAATGATAAAAGTTGGAAGCTACATCACTTATGGTTATTTGGTTGGAAACGAGAAAATGCCTCATATTGTCTTGAATAATTTGACACTTGGCAATTGTTTTGAGCTCTCAAGTAGATCATGATTAAGTTTTTTCATGTAGTTTAAACCTATTAGTGGAGAACTACTCGTAGAGCTTGTTGAAATTGGTTTGCATGATTGGTCTCTCTTAAGGTCTAGATATTTTCCGGTAAAAGTGTTTGAGCAACAAGGAAGACGAGTGTAGAGTATTGTAATGCTTGCAATATGTTTTTATGTAAGTTTTGCTGTACCGGTTCATACTTGTGTTTGCTTCAAATAACCTTGCTAGCCCAAAGCCTTGTACTGAGAGGGAATGCTTCTCGTGCATCCAAAACCTTGAGCCAACCACTATGCTATTTGTGTCCACCATACCTACCTACTATATGGCATTTCTCCGCCATTCCAAAGTAAATTGCTTGAGTGCTACCTTTAAACAATTCAAAATTTATCACCTCTGATTTGTGTCAATGTTTAATAGCTCATGAGGAAGTATGTGGTGTTTATCTTTCAATCTTGTTGGGCAACTTTCACCAATGGACTAGTGGCTTCATCCGCTTATCCAATAACTTTGCAAAAAGAGCTGGCAATGGGATTCCCGAGTCCCAAATTAATTAACAAAAATAGACACTCCTCCATGGTATGTGATTGTTGGACGGCACCCGAAGGATTCGGTTAGCCATGGCTTGAGAAAGCAAAGGTGGGGAGGAGTGTCATCATAATAAAACTAAAATAAAAAGGCACTCCTTCATGGTATGAGATTGTTGGCACGCACCCGAGGATTCGGTTAGCCATGGTTTGTGAAGGAAAGGTTGGAAGGAGTGCCACGCAAAAATAAAAATAAAATGGGAGCCGCTCTTTGAAGGTTTGTCTGGCAAGGGGGTTAGAGTGCCCACTACCATTCGTTGACAACAACAAACACCTCTCAAAACTTTACTTTTATGCTCTCTTTATGTTTTCAAAACCAAAGCTCTAGCACAAATATAGCAATCAATGCTTCCCTCTGCGAAGGGCCATTCTTTTACTTTATGTTGAGTCAGTTTACCTACTTCCTTCCATCTTAGAAGCAAACACTTGTGTCAACTGTGCATTGATTCTTACATACTAGCTTATTTGCACTTATTATATTACTTTATGTTGACAATTATCCATGAGATATGCATGTTGAAAGTTGAAAGCAACTGCTGAAACTTAAATCTTCCTTTGTGTTGCTTCGATGCCTTTACTTTGAATCTATTGTTTTATGAGTTAACTCTTGTGCAAGACTTTTCATGCTTGTCTTGAAAGTACTCTTCATGAAAAGTTTTGCTATATGTTATCTATTTGTTAGCAACTATAGATTATTCCCTTGAGTCACTTCATTCATCTCATGTGCTTTGTAATAGTATGATCAAGGTTATGTAAGTAGCATGTCACTACAGAAATTATTCTTTTTATCGTTTACCTACTCGAGGACGAGTAGGAACTAAGCTTGGGGATGCTGATACGTCTCCAACGTATCCATAATTTCTGATGTTCCATGCTTGTTTTATGACAATACTTACATGTTTTGCTTGCACTTTATAATGTTTTTATGCATTTTACGGAACTAACCTATTAACAAGATGCCACAGTGTCAGTTCCTGTTTTCTGCTATTTTTGGTTCCAGAAAGGCTGTTCGGGCAATATTCTCGGAATTGGACGAAATCAACGCCAAACATCCTATTTTTCCCGGAAGCATCCAGAACACCGAAGGAGAGTCGGAGGAGAGCCAGGGGCCACCACACAGGTGGGCCGCGCGGCCTACACCCTGGCTGAAGGAGATATGCCCTAGAGGCAATAATAAAGTGGTTATTATTTATATCTTTATGTTTATGATAAATGTTTATATATCATGCTATAATTGTATTAACCGAAACATTAGTACATGTGTGATATGTAGACAACAAAGAAGTCCCTAGTATGCCTCTTAAACTAGCTTGTTGATTAATGGATGATTAGTTTCATAATCATGAACATTGGATGTTATTAATAACAAGGTTATATCATTATATGAATGATGTAATGGACACACCCAACTAAGCGTAGCATAAGATCTCGTCATTAAGTTATTTGCTATAAGCTTTTGATACATAGTTACCTAGTCCTTATGACCATGAGATCATGTAAATCACTTATACCGGAAAGGTACTTTGATTACACCAAACGCCACTCTGCGTAAATGGGTGGTTATAAAGGTGGGATTAAGTATCCAGGAAAGTATGAGTTGAGGCATATGGATCAACGAGTGGGATTTGTCCATCCCGATGACGGATAGATATACTCTGGGCCCTCTCGGTGGAATGTCGTCTAATGTCTTGCAAGCATATGAATAAGTTCATAAGATACCACATACCACGGTACGAGTAAAGAGTACTTGTCAGGAGACGAGGTTGAACAAGGTATAGAGTGATACCGAAGATCAAACCTCGGACAAGTAAAATATCGCGTGACAAAGGGAATTGGTATCGTATGTGAATGGTTCATTCGATCACTAAAGTCATCGCTGAATATGTGGGAGCTATTATGGATCTCCAGATCCCGCTATTAGTTATTGGTCGGAGTGAGTACTCAACCATGTCCGCATAGTTCACGAACCGTAGGGTGACACACTTAAAGTTGGATGTTGAAATGGTAGTACTTGAGAATGGAGTTCGAATATTTGTTCGGAGTCCCGGATAAGATGACGGACATCACGAGGAGTTCCGGAATGGTCCGGAGAATAAGATTCATATATAGGATGTAATTTTATGTGAATTAAAATGTCGCGGAAGGTTCTATGGAAGGTTCTAGAAGGTTCTATAAAAGTCCGGAAGAAACCACCAAGGAAGGTGGAGTCCACATGGGATTCCACCTCCATGGCCGGCCAACCCTAGTGGGGGAGGAGTCCCAAGTGGACTCCCCCTTAGGGGGCCGGCCACCCCCCCATATGGGAGGTGGAACTCTCACCTCTAGTGGGAGTCCTAGCTTGGCTAGGTTTCCCCTCCATATGGAAGGTTTTTGGTTCGGGTCTTATTCGAAGACTTGGATACCAACACTTGGGGTTCCACCTATATAATGAGGGGCATAGGGGAGGGGCCGGCCACCACAAAGCCACAAGCTGGCCGCACCCCATAGAGGCCGGCCACCCCCTCTCCCCAAACCTTAGCCGCCCCACTCCTCCTTCTTCCCCGCACGCTTAGCGAAGCTCCGCCGGGATTCTCCACCACCACCGACACCACGCTGTCGTGCTGTCGGATTCAAGAGGAGCTACTACTTCTGCTGCCCGCTGGAACGGGGAGGTGGACGTCGTCTTCATCAACAACCGAACGTGTGACCGAGTACGGAGGTGATGCCCGTTCGTGGCGCCGGAAGCGATCGTGATCAAGATCTTCTACGCGCTTTTGCAAGCGGCAAGTGAACGTCTACCGCAGCAACAAGAGCCTCATCTTGTAGGCTTTGGAATCTCTTCAAGGGTGAGACTCGATATCCCCTCGTTGCTACCGTCTTCTAGATTGCATCTTGGCTTGGATTGCGTGTTCGCGGTAGGAAATTTTTTGTTTTCTATGCAACGTTATCCGACAGTGGTATCAGAGCCGTGTCTATGCATAGATGGTTGCACGAGTAGAACACAATGGTTTTGTGGGCGTTGATGCTCTTGTTGTCTTTAGTTTGAGTACTTTGCATCTTTGTGGCATAGTGGGATGAAGCGGCTCGGGCTAACTTTACATGACCGCGTTCATGAGACTTGCTCCTCGTTCGACATGCAACTTGTATTGCATAAGAGGCTTTGCGGGTGTCTGTCTCTCCTACTATAGTGAAGATTCAATTTACACTTCTTTTGACAACACTAGTATCACCGTTGTGGTTCATGTTCGTAGGTAGATTAGATCTTACTCGAAAACCCTAAACCACGTAAAATTTGCAAACCAAATTAGAGACGTCTAACTTGTTTTTGCAGGGTTTGGTGATGTGATATGGCCATGATGTGATGATGAATATGTATGAGATGATCATTATTGTATTGTGGCAACCGGCGGGAGCCTTATGGTTGTCTTTAAATTTCATGTTGAGTAGTATTTCAAAGTAGTTGTAATAGTTGCTACATGAGGTGAACAACCATGAAGACGGCGCCATGAACCTTGACGCTACGCCGACGATGATGGAGATCATGCCCGTTGATGATGGAGATCATGTCCATGCTTTGGAGATGAAGATCGAAGGCGCAAAGACTAAAGGGCCATATCATATCACATATGAATTGCATGTGATGTTAATCCTTTATGCATCTTATTTTGCTTAGATCGCGACGGTAGCATTATAAGATGATCCCTCACATTAATATCAAGATAATAAAGTGTTCTCCCCTCGTATGCACCGTTGCCAAAGTTCGTCGTTTCGAAGCATCTCGTGATGATCGGATGTGATAGATTCAACGTTCATATACAACGGGTGTAAGCCATGTTGCACACGCGGAATACTTGGGTTTGCTTGACGAGCCTAGCATGTACGAGACATGGCCTCGGGACAACGGAAACCGAAAGGTTGAACACGAGTCATATGGATGATATGATCAACATGTTGATGTTCACCATTGAAGCTACATCATCTCACGTGATGATCGGTTTTGGTGTAGTGGATTTGGATCGTGTACCACTTAACAACTATGAGGGATGTTGTATTAAGTGGGAGTTCATTAGTAATAAGATTAGAACATGAACTAATTATCATAAACATAGTCTGAGTAGTATTTTGAATTATTTTTTATAGTATTGGCATCCGTTTTCTACTATGCGCTAGTCTTGTTATTGAGATAGAAATACTGTTAAAATCTGATAAGAAACTTTACGGATTGGTACCGTATTGTTAATGAATCAAGAAATGATTAAGTCCTATTGCAAACTTTTAGTAAACCTCACATTTTTGATGCAAAGAGCTATGGTTTCAATTAGTACCTAAAGTTATCTTGTCTCCGTCAAACTTGAAGTTCAAATTTGTTTGAAAAGTAAGGAGTTGAAAATTTAGTTTTCAGAAATAATCAAGGTATGAGATATATGAGATATCTAAGACCTTATTGCAAGATGATAGAATATTATATGGTGAGACTACATAAACTCATAAGTTTTATGGGAATGTATGAAGGTTGAAGACGCCGAGGCGTCACAATCCTCC
>NC_061513.1:324815895-324832672 GCF_022539505.1 Lolium rigidum | reverse complement strand
GCTTTAGTCTCGGTTGCACCCTCCAGCCGGGACTAAAGCTTACCCAAACGTCCTTATCCCACTGACAGTTTTCTTAGATGACACAAAAACCACATTTAGTCCCGGTTGCACCCACCAGCCGGGACTAAAGCTTATCCCACCGACAGTTTTGTTAGATGATACAAAACCACCTTTAGTCCCGGTTGCACCCACCAGCCGGGACTAAAGGTTAGATGATCAGCTCTGGATTCCTCTTCTTCCCGCCATTTCTTCCCTGTCTTCCCGCCTCTTTCTTCCCGCCATTTCTCACTACATATATGTAGCCCGGCTTGGCCAGCATTATCACATCTCTACAATCTCTCATCACTCTCTCATGGCTTCCACCGCACCCACTCTAACCTACCAGCAGGTGGAGGAGCTTTGCGCCTCGAACTACCCTTGCCCACTCGGCTACCGCATCCCCGCCGGCTGGAGCCTAAGCGCCGGAGGCGTGCCGGTCCCTCCCGTCCCTCAGGGTACTGCGCGCCGGGCGGCCATCACGAACCACTACTACCTCGACCTCACGCCGGAGCAGTGGATGAATCCCCGCTGGCATCCCGATAACCAGCATACTTGGGACGCCTTCTTCATCAATCGGCGTGAGAGGGCGCTCGCCAGGTATGAGGAGGACGGTCTGCCTCCTGGGAACTTCCACGAGGCCGGCCGTCGGCTATGGTGGTACGGGCGGATTCTACAGAGCGTCATGGACTACATCACGGCCGGCGATATCCCTCGCCTGCGCTACCCTCAGTTCGAGCCACGAGCGCCGCCCGACGACAGCGACGACAGCAGCGACGACGACGGCGGCAACTTAGAAGGCGATGACTACCAGTATAATGTGGCGCTTTGGATCATCGCATAATGTACTGATCGTTTTCTTATCTTTCCATTTCCTCGGTTTGCTACTCATGTCCTTCACATAGAAAACTTGAGCGACATCTTTCGCTAGGACGAATGGTTCGTCAAGGTAACCAAGATTGTTGAAATCCACCATTGTCATTCCGTATTGCTGGTCCACCTTTACCCCACCTCCTGTTAGCTTGAACCATATGCACCGGAACAAAGGGACCTTAAAGGAGGGTCCATAGTCAAGTTCCCATATCTCCTCTATGTAACCATAATATGTGACCTTTTGCCCATTCTCGGTTGCTGCATCAAAGCGGACACCACTGTTTTGGTTGGTGCTCTTCTTATCTTGGGCGATCGTGTAAAATGTATTCCCATTTATCTCGTACCCTTGGAAAGTCGTTATAGTCGAAGATGGTGTCTTGGCCAACATGTACGAGCTGATCTACAACATCATTGTCATTCATTAAATGTTTTCTCAACCAAGCGCCGAAAGTCTCCATGTGGGCCTTCCTAATCCAGGATTCGAGGCTTCCCGGGTTGTCCGAGCGTAAAATATTCTTGTGTTTCTCAAAGTACGGAGCCACCAAGCTGGAATTGGTCAGAACTGTGTGGTGTGCTTCAGTCATAGAATGGCCGTCCATACATATCGTTGATTTCCTTCCGATCGTGCCTTTTCCACTTAGTCTTACCTCGTTACGCAATCGAGGAAGACCAATCGGCTTAAGGCCAGGAACAAAGTCAACACAAAACTCAATTACCTCCTCATTTCCATAGCCCTTGGCAATGCTTCCTTCTGGCCTAGCACGGTTACGAACATATTTCTTTAATACTCCCATGAACCTCTCAAAGGGGAACATATTGTGTAGAAATACGGGACCGAGAATGGAAATCTCTTCGGGAGGTGCGTCATAATATTGAAGAAGGATGGCGGGAACACCAACTCGAAACCGACAAGACATTGGACCACATCGTTCCGTAACCGTGGTAGAACTTCGGATTGATTACCTTCGAGAGATTGCATTGAGGAATGCACATAGCTTCACAATGGCTAATCGAACATTTTCCGGCGAGAGCCCCTCAAAGCAATCGGAAGCAATTGCGTCATAATCACGTGGCAGTCGTGAGACTTCAGGTTTTGGAACTTTTTCTCCGCCATGTTTATTATTCCCTTTATATTGGACGAGAATCCTGACGGGACCTTCATACTGCTCAGGCATTCAAAAAAGATGACCTTCTCTTCTTTGGTAAGAGCGTAGCTGGCACGACCTTGAAACCATTCCGGATGCCGGTCATCAGGGTCTTTCAAACGTTGCTGGTCCTGCCGTGCTTCCTTTGTATCATTTGTCTTCCCATACACGCCCAAGAAGCTTAGCAGGTTCACGCAAATATTCTTCGTAACATGCATCACGTCGATTGTAGAGCGCACATCTAGGACTTTCCAATATTCTAGCTCCCAAAATATAGATTTCTTTTTCCACATGGGTGCGTGCCCGTCAGCTCCCTTCGGAACTGATTGTCCGGCAGGACCCTTTCCAAAGATGACTTTCAAATCCTTGACCATATCAAATACCTCAGCACCAGTGCGTTCCGCAGGCTTCGGCCGGTGATCTGCCTTGCCGTTGTAATGCTTGCCTTTCTTTCTTACGTTATGATTTTTGTGAAGAAATCGACGATGCCCCAGGTACACGTTCTTCTTACAATTTGGCAAATGCACACTTTCAGTCTCATTTAACCAGTGCGTGCATGCATTGTATCCCTTATTTGTCTGCCCCGAAAGGTTACTAAGAGCAGGCCAATTGTTTTGCTCATCCCACACACGGACACCAGGTCTGCCCCACAACTGTAAAAGTTCATCAACTAACGGCCTTAGGTATACATCGATGTCGTTGCCGGGTTGCTTCGGACCTTGGATGAGCACTGGCATCATAATGAACTTCCGCTTCATGCACAACCAAGGAGGAATGTTGTAGATGCATAGAGTCACGGGCCAGGTGCTATGGCTGGAGCTCTGCTCGCCAAAAGGATTCATGCCATCTGTAGTTAGACCAAATCTTATGTTCCTTGCGTCAGCTGTAAAATCTTTAAACTCTTTGTCGATCTTTCTCCATTGCGTTCCATCTGCGGGGTGTCTCAACTCCCCGTCCGACTTACGGTCCTCTTTGTGCCATCGCAACAACTTGGCATGCTCTTTGTTCCTGAACAAACGTTTCAACCGTGGTATTATAGGAGCATACCACATCACCTTGGCGGGAACCCTCTTCACGGGTTTCCGGCCCTCAACATCGTCACCGGGGTCATCGCCTCTGATCTTATAACGCAATGCGAGTGCATACCGGGCATTCATTCAAATTCTCGTATTCACCGCGGTGGAGGATGCGATCATTAATGCATGCATGTATCTTCAGAACCTCTAAACCTAGAGGGCGAGACAACCTTCTTTGCTTCGTACGTACTTGGCGGGCAACTCGTTATTCTTTGGAAACATATTCTTCAACATTTTCAGCAAGTCTTCAAATGCCGAGTCAGCTACACCTGCCTGTGCCTTCCATTTCAGCAAATCCAGTGTGCAGCCCAGCTTTTTTAGACCATTATCGCATCCTGGGTACAGCGAATTTTTGTGATCCTCTAACATGCGATCCAAATTCTCCCTCTCCTTTTCAGTTTCGCAGCGTCTCCGTGCATCAGCAATGGTCCGACCAAGATCATCAGCGGGCTCATCACGTGCCTCTTCTTCACCTTCCCCTTCACCTTCCCCTTCACCTTGCAGCATCCTCCATGAAAGTATCACCGAAATGATCAAGATAGTTTTCATCGATGAAATCATCCCCTTCTTCATCTTCTTCCATTATAACCCCTCTTTCTCCATGCTTGGTCCAACAATTATAGCTTGGCATGAAACCGTGCCGAAGCGGTGCAGGTGAACTTCTCTTGAGGAAGAGTAACCCTTCCGATTCTTACGATCAACACATGGACAGATAACAAAACCCTTACGCTTGTTCGCATTAGCCACTACGAGGAAATCTTTCAAACCCGTAGTGAACTTGCCGGATAGTCGGTTACCGTACATCCATTGCCGATTCATCTGCATTATTATAATATAAAATATATAATTAACCATCATGCATTTGTTAAACTAACTAGCTACAAACAATAGAAATTAAACAATGAACTACACACATGCATATTTTATCAATGACACATATGAAAGGTTCAAGTTGCTAACCGCGATCGAGGAGGAAAAAATAAATGAGGAAGCTCAAGTGTGGCTCCGACACTTCATATCATGTTTGTTTCATGATCTTGGGGCATTTCATCAAACACTTTGTGTGCATAAGAGGAGCCAAAAGCAAACCTAACACCCCCTTGTGAAGTTTGTGAAGAGAAGTGGCACTAAATGGCTAAGTGCAGTGGGCTGAACGGTATATATAGGGGTGGGGCTTTAGTCGCGGTTGGCCAGGCCAACCGCGAGTAAAGGCCTTCGGGCACCTTTAGTCGCGGTTGGCCAGGCCAACCGCGACTAAAGCTCCTCCCGTCCACCAGCTGGCCACCGAGCGCCCTGGGCCAGGCCTTTGGTCGCGGTTCACCTCCCGAGCCGCGACTAAAGACCCCATTAGTCGCGGTTCCTATATTTTGGCGACTAATGGGGCTGGACGGAAGCCTCTTTTTCTACTAGTGAGATAAGGGGATGGAAATTAAGATACGTTCCCATTAGGATGCACTCAATCCAGAGAAGTGGATAATAAATGCAACCAGTATCGTTCCATCAGCAACAAAGAGGATAGGAACGCACCATTGCCGGAGGCCCAAGCTGCAGCTGGACGGCGATCGCGCCGTGTGTCCGTGTCAGGGGCACACGAGGCCGGCCGGCTTTCAATGGAGATGGAAGGATGCATCGGACGGTCCAACAGCAACGAACAGAGGAGCCATGCCAGTTCTCCGCGCACTCAGACACTCCTCCGCGCGAGCCCGGCGGCGCTGCTCCGTTAGGCAGCACGACGTGCGACTTGAAGACGACCGTGTTGGCATTGCTTACAGTAAGGCGACGGGAAAGCGAAGATCGAGTGGCACACCGGCTCCGGTCAGGCATCTAGGAAAGGCAAGATAATCACGTTGGATCGCTTTGGTCGACAGGAAGTGCAGCAGTGACAATTGGAGGATGTGAGGGAGGGAGGAGGTGGAGGCGCCCGGAGACATGAGACTGCGGGAGGGTGTACGAGCATATAGAAAGAGATTAGGAGGAGCTTGAAGCGGTGGTTCAATGTAGATTGTGGCGTCGTGGGGCGTGTGCTTGGAGCGCTTGTCTCCTCTCTCTTTTTTTCTCTCCGCTGGTTTTCTGTTGTGTTCTCGTGACTGCGCGAAGGCGGCCAAGGAAACCAGCGACAGTTCAGCATCGAGGAAGGACGTACCATGGACACCACCGCTAGAGCTTTAATATAGTAAGGGGATGGAAATTCAGATACGTTCCCATTAGGATGCACTCAATCCAGAGAAGTGCATAATAAATGCAACCAGTATCGTTCCATCAGCAACAAAGAGGATAGGAACGCACCATTGCCGGAGGCTCAAGTTGCAGCTGGACGGCGATCACGCCGTGTGTCCGTGTCAGGGGCACACGAGGCCGACCGGCTTTCATTGGAGATGGAAGGATGCATCGGACGGTCCAACAGCAACGAACAGAGGAGCCATGCTAGTCCTCCGCGCACTCAGACACTCCTCCGCGCGAGCCCGGCGGCGCTGCTCCGTTAGGCAGCACGACGTGCGACTTGACGACGACCGTGTTGGCATTGCTTACAGTAAGGCGACGGGAAAGCGAAGATCGAGTGGCACACCGGCTCCGGTCAGACATCTAGGAAGGGCAAGGTAATCACGTTGGATCGCTTTGGTCGACAGGAAGTGCAGCAGTGACAATTGGAGGATGTGAGGGAGGGAGGAGGTGGAGGCGCCCGGAGACATGGGACTGCGGGAGGGTGTACGAGCATATAGAAAGAGATTAGAAGGAGCTTGAAGCGGCGGTTCAATGTAGATTGTGATGTCGTGGGGCGTGTGCTTGGAGAGCTTGTCTCCTCTCTCTTTTTTTCTCTCCGCTGGTTTTCTGTTGTGTTCTCGTGACTGCGCGAAGGCGGCCAAGGAAACCAGCGACAGTTCAGCGTCGAGGAAGGACGTACCATGGACACCACCGCTAGAGCTTTAATATAGTAAGTAGAGATCATCTGCTTATATTACCTCTGCAATGAGTTTAACTTGTACAAAATATGCACACTCGAAAATGTAGCGTCACGGGCCGCCGCGCCATTGCTTCCTAGTACTATATATAAAGGCTGGTTGATTTCAAGCGCTCTGGACAACCTCACACAGCACTGTTCACAAGCTATTTTTTGCCAATCAAAATGCGACACGTGGCAGAATGCTACATAAACAACGGGTGAACAGTTCTCCACAATGAACAGTGTCGTGAACAGTACCGGTGGATGGACATTACTCGATGAACAGTGCCGGTTGCCATGAACAGTGCTACCAGCAGCACACACGTATGAATTGTGATGGTCATCATAACAGTAGATATTAAGCATACGTGGATGAAGAGTGCCGATTTTTCCTCCTTGGTGGTAATTTTTCAACGTAACTTTTGACAAAAAAGTTCAACAAATTAATATATTTTTCAAACATTCGTGCCGTTTAGAGCAAATGTTCAAATGTGGATATTTAGTGCAGTAAAAAAACTCAAAAAAAGATGCTGCCACGAGAGCGATGGTTTTTTTCCCTCTCTCACGATAATTTTTCTACGCAATTTTCGACAAAAATAGAAGTTCGACAATTTAATTTATTTTTGAAACATTCGCGCTATTTAGAGCAAAAGCCAAATGCGGATATTTAGTGCATGTAAAACAAAACTCAAAAATATACCACCATGGGAGGGGCGGTTTTTTTCCCTCTCTCGCGGTAATTTTTTGACACAACTTCCCACATAAAAACTTCAACAATTTAATATATATTTACAGCATATTTGCGCCATTTAGAGCTAACGGACGAAAGCGGATGTTTAGTGCACTTTCAAAATACACACAAAAAGAATGCCCCACGAGCGCGGCGTGCCGCCGCGCTAAAACCTACTAGGTTGAAGTCATGGCCGTCAGCATTAGCATCCTTTCAGATATATAAGTGACAAGAATCTTATGGTAGCGGGGAGCATAGAGTATCAATACACATGGGTCTGAATAGATTCGGATATACTACATGGAAAATATTACTTGACGCCAGCGCAGATTATTTGTAGCGTTTTGGCGTGGATTCGTGTCCATGTGAGATCTCTGGCCGCTAAAACAAAAACCCTTCCTTCCTCCCAGCCTCACCCTCCCACCCATAAAGACTGCTGCCAGAACCGAGAGAGTTCTCACAAATCGATTCTACGGTCTAATACTGCTCTCCTCGATTCATGGCCCCCTTTTTTCTTCACAATGCGTGATGGATCTCTTTTGTGACGTCATAGTGGAGGAGATCCTGGTAGAACCCTCCCGATTCCGGCCTCCAGACGCCGCTGGCCCCACGATGGGCGCCAACTGTCGTTGCATATTCGATGATATCCCGGAGGAAGGATCCTCACGAAGGGGGAAGAAGTAGCGGCCATTGGGCGGAGTGCTAACGGGACAGTGGTACGTGAGTTACCCAGCTCCGGAACACGCTGCAAGATGGCAGGGCCTACTGCTGTTTGTCTGGAATTATCTGGACGCTTTCGCGTTGTTACAATGAGTTGTGGTTGTGCCTCTAGGCCTCCCGGGATCCGGCTTATAAAGGCGCCAGGTTCTAGGGTTTCTACGGAAAGTTCTAGCCGGAATACAATCTTGCCTAAATACGGAACATTACATTGCCGTGCACGTCAAAGATCCGCCTACTACCTAATATGTCATACGGGATACGGCTACCCTGATGGGCGTTACCGGATCCGACTCCAGGCGTATGTCGGTTGGGATCCGGCTCCGTGTTCCTGGGCTGGACTTCCTCCATCTGGATCAAAAGCAACTGGGCCGCCCGATAGGCCGTACGCCACCATCATCGTCTGTGGGCCACCCGAACTTGCCGGATCTAGACACTGTGGATGGTACACCCATGAAGTATACCACAACACACACCCTTTCTGATCTTGACCTAGTAGCAGTTTATGGGAAAAATTGGTTACGTACCATTAAAAGATCCAGACTTTAGAAAAATATCACTGAAAGTTTTGAGATTAGAAAAATACCATCTAAAGATTGCTCCGTTATAGGATTTTACCATGACCGTGAAGTGGACATGAACCCATCTGGAAAAAGGAAGCGATCAGGAAAAGAAGATCTATCTTTGTATTATGGGCTGTATCCTGCGTTTGAATAAGTATCTGCTCCTCAATATCAGCTCGTGTACATGAAGCAATCGCGGAGTGGGTCTGAGTACCAATAGCTCGCATGGCGCTGACAAGTTGAAGTGTTGAAGAACGACAATCTGCAAGTTGGCGGCGGCACCGCGTCTTCGCCGCTCTACGCCCGCGCATGCAGGTCGTCGGGAGTAAGTCGAGCTTCGCGACCATGAGGGCATGAGGGCATAGCCAATGGTATGCCCTAACTTACTTCCCCATAAGGGACCGAGTACATCGCCGCACCGCTCTCTGTTCCGTTCGGCGCGCCATGTTCGGAAGAAAAACGCTTCACGTCTGCCACTAATGCCATGTCCTCTCTTAACCCGCACACATTTATCCCCTCGTTATGTTGACTCTCTCTCAGCCACACAAAATCACTCTCTATCTCTCCTGTAAACGAACAATTTCGTTGTCCATCTCTCCTCAAAATCACCTCGGGAAGTTGTGGTGGGAGAGTTGAGGAGCTCCGCGCCGGAGGATTCGAGAAGTGTCGTGCCGGAGTGGCGCGAGAGGAGGGGGCTGCCTCCACCGGGCACACATCATAGGAGGCCCCTTCCGCCTAGCACGGATCGGAAGGCTGCCGCCGCGCGAGCACACATCAACGGGAGAGGCCGCCGTCATTGTCGAGCATGCACTAGTGAAGCCCTCCGCCGCCGACAAGCGCACGGGAACATGCGTGCGAACAGGAGGCGTTCTTCTCCTAGGAGAGGCCATTGATGAGCACGCAGGTGGTGGTCGCTGATAACCCACAAGTATAGGGGATCGCAGCAGTCTTCGCGGGTAGTAAAACCCAAATTTATTGATTCGACACAAGGGGAGGTAAAGAATACTTATAAGCCTTAACAACTGAGTTGTCAATTCAGCTGCACCTGGAAAAGCACTAATAACAGGGGTGATGTGAAAGCAGCAGTAATATGAGAGCAGTAGTAATAGTAACACAGCAGCAGCAATAGTAATATGAGAGCAATGGCACCAGAGAATAGTTGATACTACTTCCAATGACATGTAGAACGAGTATATAATGATGAAAGATGGACCGGGGTTCCCAGCTATCTACACTAGTGGCAACTCTCCAATAACAAGTGTTGGGTGAACAAATTACAGTCGGGCAATTGATAGGATTGAAATAGCATTAAGACAGTAACATCAAGATCATTAATCATGTAGGCATGTTTTCCAATTATAGTCGTACGTGCTCGCAATGAGAAACTTGCACAACATCTTTTTGTCCTACCGAGCCGGTGGCAGCTGGGCCTCAAGGGAATCTCATCGGATATTAAGGTACTCCTTTTAATAGAGTACCGGAGCAAAGCATTAACACTCCGTGAAAACATGTGATCCTCATATCTAAGCCTTTCCCTCCAGTTGTCCCAATTTCTGTCACTTTGGGGTCTTTGGTTCCGGACATAGACATGTGCATACAACTTGTAGATACAATCTAAGCAATAAGTATAGAGCTCAAATCTAAGATCATGCCACTCGGGCCCTAGTGACAAGCATTAAACACAACAAGATTGCAGCAACAATAACTTCATAAACTTTGTAGATAGACAATCATAACGTAACAATCCATCGGATCCCGACAAACACAACACCGATTACATCAGAAGCAGCTCATGAGATCATTGTATTGAAGTACATGGGGGAGAGAATACCAACTAGCTACAGCTAGAACCCGTAGTCCATGGGGGAACTACTCACGGAGCATGATGGAGGCGATGGCGTTGATGGAGATGGCTTCCGGGGGCACTTCCCCATCCCGGCAGGGTGCCGGAACAGAGACTTCTGTCCCCCGAATTGGAGTTTCGCGATGGTGGCGGCGCCCCTGGAGTCTTTCTGGAGTTTCGTCAATTGGTGTCGCGTTTTTAGGTCGGGACGGCTTAAATAAGCGAAGAGGCGGAGTCGGAGGGGCGACAGGGTGGCCCCACACCAGGCCGGCGCGGCCAGTGTAGGATAACGTTGCATAGAAAACAAAAAATTTCCTACCGCGAACACGCAATCCAAGCCAAGATGCAATCTAGAAGACGGTAGCAACGAGGGGATATCGAGTCTCACCCTTGAAGAGATTCCAAAGCCTACAAGATGAGGCTCTTGTTGCTGCGGTAGACGTTCACTTGCCGCTTGCAAAAGCGCGTAGAAGATCTTGATCACGATCGGCTCCGGCGCCACGAACGGGCAGCACCTCCGTACTCGGTCACACGTTCGGTTGTTGATGAAGACGACGTCCACCTCCCCGTTCCAGGCGGGCAGCAGAAGTAGTA
Organism: Lolium rigidum; assembly: GCF_022539505.1. Classification (NCBI taxonomy): domain Eukaryota; kingdom Viridiplantae; phylum Streptophyta; class Magnoliopsida; order Poales; family Poaceae; genus Lolium; species Lolium rigidum. The sequence goes on along the minus strand of NC_061513.1, from coordinate 324,822,154 downwards.
GCTCCTCTTGAATCCGACAGCACGACGGCGTGGTGTCGGTGGTGGTGGAGAATCCCGGCGGAGCTTCGCTAAGCGTGCGGGGAAGAAGGAGGAGCGGGGCGGCTAGGGTTTGGGGAGAGGGGGTGGCCGGCCTCTATGGGGTGCGGCCAGCTTGTGGCTTTGTGGTGGCCGGCCCCCTCCCCTATGCCCCTCATTATATAGGTGGAACCCCAAGTGTTGGTATCCAAGTCTTCGAATAAGACCCGAACCAAAAACCTTCCATATGGAGGGGAAACCTAGCCAAGCTAGGACTCCCACTAGAGGTGAGAGTTCCACCTCCCATATGGGGGGGGTGGCCGGCCCCCTAAGGGGGAGTCCACTTGGGACTCCTCCCCCACTAGGGTTGGCCGGCCATGGAGGTGGAATCCCATGTGGACTCCACCTTCCTTGGTGGTTTCTTCCGGACTTTTCTAGAACCTTCTAGAACCTTCCATAGAACCTTCCGCGACATTTTAATTCACATAAAATTACATCCTATATATGAATCTTATTCTCCGGACCATTCCGGAACTCCTCGTGATGTCCGGGATCTTATCCGGGACTCCGAACAAATATTCGAACTCCATTCTCAAGTATTACCATTTCAACATCCAACTTTAAGTGTGTCACCCTACGGTTCGTGAACTATGCGGACATGGTTGAGTACTCACTCCGACCAATAACTAATAGCAGGATCTGGAGATCCATAATAGCTCCCACATATTCAACGATGACTTTAGTGATCGAATGAACCATTCACATACGATACCAATTCCCTTTGTCACGCGATATTTTACTTGTCCGAGGTTTGATCTTCGGTATCACTCTACCTTGTTCAACCTCGTCTCCTGACAAGTACTCTTTACTCGTACCGTGGTATGTGGTCTCTTATGAACTTATTCATATGCTTGCAAGACATTAGACGACATTCCACCGAGAGGGCCCAGAGTATATCTATCCGTCATCGGGATGGACAAATCCCACCGTTGATCCATATGCCTCAACTCATACTTTCCGGATACTTAATCCCACCTTTATAACCACCCATTTACGCGAGTGGCGTTTGGTGTAATCAAAGTACCTTTCCGGTATAAGTGATTTACATGATCTCATGGTCATAAGGACTAGGTAACTATGTATCAAAAGCTTATAGCAAATAACTTAATGACGAGATCTTATGCTACGCTTAGTTGGGTGTGTCCATTACATCATTCATATAATGATATAACCTTGTTATTAATAACATCCAATGTTCATGATTATGAAACTAATCATCCATTAATCAACAAGCTAGTTTAAGAGGCATACTAGGGACTTCTTTGTTTGTCTACATATCACACATGTACTAATGTTTCGGTTAATACAATTATAGCATGATATATAAACATTTATCATAAACATAAAGATATAAATAATAACCACTTTATTATTGCCTCTAGGGCATATCTCCTTCGAGTCTCCCACTTGCACTAGAGTCAATAATCTAGTTTACATTTGTAAAGATATAACACCTTGGCCTTCCGGTGCTTTATCATGTTTTGCTCACGGGAGAGGCTTTAGTCAACGGATCCGACACGCTCGTAAACGTATGTATTTTGTAATTCATTTGCGTCTCAACGCATCACTCATTTCCAAATGAGTCGGCATTAAATATGTTTGGTCTTTCGGTGGAACCTTAATTCCGTGGTCTGAAATATGTCACTAATATTGTCACACACAATATAGCTTCAAAGTTCTGACACTATTGGAACTACACCAAGTTCTCAAAGAACTTCTTGACTTTAACATCCTTTGTCATTGTCAAAACAATGACATATTCTGCCTTCTTTTGTAGAATCCGTCACAATATTTAGAACTCTTCTAAATCTAGCATAGACAACTTCTAGCTCATTGTGCTACCTTTTAAACAACACTTAGTCTAATTTGAGATTGAAATTATATTTTATATGTGACAAAACCAATATCGGTGTAACACCTTACAGCGATTTGTTTGTCATTTCTTCATACAAAAAAATATATATATCCTTAGTTCTTCTAAAGTACTCAAGGATATTCTTCACTGTCGTCCAATGATCATCATATGAATCATTCTGGTATATGCTCATAACACTTTATAGCACATGATATCTGATTGTGTACATATTATTCGTGATCTATAATCACTCATGTGTTTTTACTCATTGAGTGTCAGATACACTCAAGTCTTGTTAAACCTTCACATGACAAGAACATTTTCATAATATTTCTATATTGAACTACTTCAATATCCATCATATGTACTTTGACTTAAACTTATTTATGTGTTTCAATCTATCTTCATAGATCTTGACACTAAATTTGTTTCGAGTCCATATCCTTTCATTGAAGTTAATTCTCAATGAAACCTTTTAATCAAGTATATAATTACATCATTTATAACCAACTATATGTCACCTACATAAAGTATTATAAATGTGTCTTAGCGCTCCCACTTAATTTCTTGCAAATGCAAGCCTCTTCATCGTCTCTGATGAAATCAAAAACTCTTTGACTATTTCATCTGGTGAAGATTCCAACTCCGTGATACTTACTTCATCCAATTGAAGCTTGTATACCTATCTAGTATTCCACGGACTAGCAAAACTCTTGGTTGTATCTTGTATACATACTTCTGTTAAGTAGTGTATTTTGCCATCCTACTAGCATATCTCATAAAATAAATATGTAGTGATTACTAGAATAATCCACATAGACTATAAGCATTGCTACGGAAGATCTAATCTTATTGTATTCAACTCTTTGAACTTTGTCGTAAACAATTTTTCGATAAGTCAAGCTTTCTTCAAGGATATTTCATCCAAGTCTATCAATTTCATAGATCCATTTACTTTCATAAATTATTCATCTATCTTGGATTTCATGGCGCATGGCCATTTTAACGGAGTCAAGGCCCATCATAACTTCTTTGTTTTGTAGTTGGTTTATCATTGTTCAAAATCAATCCTTTGTCCACAAATCATTTATTTGATCACAAAGTAAACCATACCTACAAGGTTCAATATGTACTTCGATCTCCATGGCTAAAACACTTTGTAGTCATGAGAGCCATGATCGTCGTGGCCGCTTCCGAAACCAATTCCGATGTTGCGCTACTCGATCATTATGCTCAGGTTCATAAACCTTATAAAATTATATTGTCCTCCCACTCAAATACTTCACTCGAAACAATTTCTCGGAAATAAGAAACATTGACAAACACTTTTGTCTTTGTCTCGTGGGAAGAATTCCCAATTAAATCTCTGGGATAACCAACAAAGACATTCATCCAATTTTGGTTGACTATTAGGGTTTATACCCATGCCATAACTTGTATGGTGTCATTTCAACGGATCATGATGATGCTCTATTCAGTGTAAAAGCGGTAGTCACTAAAGCATAATCCACAAAAATATAATGGCATCAATATTTTATCTCATCATTGATCCAACAAAGTTTGGATATATCTCTTGGATACTTCATCATCACTATGATACTCCAAGAAACGTAAGTTGTAGAACAATTTCATAACTCTCTTAGATGTTCGCTAAAACTCGTAATTCAAATATTTCCACCATGATCCAATCATAGATATTTGATTTCTATTACGATGATTTCCACTTCATACTGAAATTTATTTGAATCCATTCAAATGTTTCAAACTTCTTCCTTATTGAATATATCCATATATATATACTCAATTCATTGTTGGAAGTTTTTATGAAGTAGAAGAATCTCCCGCACACAACTATGCCCAGTGAACCACATACATCAGCATGTATGTTTCCACTAAGTTAGTTGCCCGTTCAACTCTTGGCCTATGAACGGTATTTTAGTCATTCTTTTTAGAAAAGATTTGCAAGCGCCAAATGATTCAAAAATCAAATGACTCCAAAAATCCATTTGCATGGAGTTCCTTCATGCATTCCTTTCTAACATGACCTAAATGGCGGATCCACAAATAAGTGGAATTCAAATCATTTGCCTTATGGCATTTTAGCGTCAGTGTTATGTATGTGTGTTTCACCATTAAGATTTATAATAACTTATCCATCGTACATGGAGTAATGTCATAATTTGAACAACTCATTGTTTTCATTTGACCAGAGCAAAATAACAATTATTAAGTTCTTTATTATAAATTCTAAGGGCTAGATAGAATGCCAACGACGAACATAATAACACTTTATTTTGTTCCAGACGTGCATTCCTATCATATTCCTTGTCGGTCACTTAGGCCATTGTATTCTTGTATTGCGTTGTTTTGTATGACACTTCATACCAACCAATATAGTACTAATACCCAAGAATTTCATAGTGTGACTTAACTAGGAATACAACCATAACATGTATATCATTTATATACACCCGAGCTAGACTTTCTAGTCTTTTCTTTTCTTTTTGCCAAAATATCTTTTGCGAGTTTCTCTTTTAGCTTTCCTCATTATTCGAGAAAACACTTCAACATCATTAACTTCTAGGTTTGTTGGTCAAATACCAATAACCTTGAGGTTCTTACTTTGAAGTTGATCATCATATGATAAGTGTTCCGGATTTCACTATTAGTAACCTTGTAATATGATGAACAATTTCACTCATAATTTTATCCATTGTATCATGATGACTTTCCGAGACCATGTACGTACATGCTAGGCTCATAAAGTTTTAACCTTGGTATTCGCATGTGCAAATCTGGCTTGCACCCGTTGTATGCACACGTAGAATCTATCACACCCGATCATCACGTGATGCTTCGATACGACGAGTCTTAGCAACGGTGCATACTAAGGATGATAACTTCATGGATATGCGAATATCGTTAGTGCCCCAATAGTTGGAGGATTGTGACGCTCTGGCGTCTTCAACCTTCATACATTCCCATAAAACTTATGAGTTTATGTAGTCTCACCATATAATATTCTATCATCTTGCAATAAGGTCTTAGATATCTCATATATCTCATACCTTGATTATTTCTGAAAACTAAATTTTCAGCTCCTTACTTTTCAAACAAATTTGAACTTCAAGTTTGACGGAGACAAGATAACTTTAGGTACTAATTGAAACCATAGCTCTTTGAATCAAAAAATGTGAGGTTTACTAAAAGTTTGCAATAGGACTTAATCATTTCTTGATTCATTAACAATACGGTACCAATCCGTAAAGTTTCTTATCAGATTTTAACGAGTATTTCTATCTCAATAACAAGACTAGCGCATAGTAGAAAACGGATGCCAATACTATAAAAAATAATTCAAAATACTACTCAGACTATGTTTATGATAATTAGTTCATGTTCTAATCTTATTACTAATGAACTCCCACTTAATACAACATCCCTCATAGTTGTTAAGTGGTACACGATCCAAATCCACTACACCAAAACCGATCATCACGTGAGATGATGTAGCTTCAATGGTGAACATCAACATGTTGATCATATCATCCATATGACTCGTGTTCAACCTTTCGGTTTCCGTTGTCCCGAGGCCATGTATGTACATGCTAGGCTCGTCAAGCAAACCCAAGTATTCCGCGTGTGCAACATGGCTTACACCCGTTGTATGTGAACGTTGAATCTATCACATCCGATCATCACGAGATGCTTCGAAACGACGAACTGTGCAACGGTGCATACGAGGGGAGAACACTTTATTATCTTGATATTAATGTGAGGGATCATCTTATAATGCTACCGTCGCGATCTAAGCAAAATAAGATGCATAAAGGATTAACATCACATGCAATTCATATGTGATATGATATGGCCCTTTAGTCTTTGCGCCTTCGATCTTCATCTCCAAAGCACGGACATGATCTCCATCATCAACGGGCATGATCTCCATCATCGTCGGCGTAGCGTCAAGGTTCATGGCGCCGTCTTCATGGTTGTTCACCTCATGTAGCAACTATTACAACTACTTTGAAATACTACTCAACATGAAATTTAAAGACAACCATAAGGCTCCCGCCGGTTGCCACAATACAATAATGATCATCTCATACATATTCATCATCACATCATGGCCATATCACATCACCAAACCACTGCAAAAACAAGTTAGACGTCTCTAATTTGGTTTGCATATTTTACGTGGTTTAGGGTTTTCGAGTAAGATCTAATCTACCTACGAACATGAACCACAACGGTGATACTAGTGTTGTCAATAGAAGAGTAAATTGAATCTTCACTATAGTAGGAGAGACAGACACCCGCAAAGCCTCT
>NC_061513.1:324790035-324815795 GCF_022539505.1 Lolium rigidum | reverse complement strand
GCCTTTGGTCTCGGTTTGTAACACCAACCGGGTCCAAAGGGGGGGGCACTATAACTTCTCGTCTCCTTCCTCGCGCAAATCAATCGCGCGAGGAGGAGACACCACAGCGCCGCCAGGCCGTCGCCGTGATGGCGTGTATTTCACACGTTCGTTGGGCAACCCCAAGAGGAAGGTATGATGCGCACAGCAGCAAGTTTTCCCTCAGAAAGAAACCAAGGTTTATCGAACCAGGAGGAGCCAAGAAGCACGTTGAAGGTTGATGGCGGCGGGATGTAGTGCGGCGCAACACCAGAGATTCCGGCGCCAACGTGGAACCTGCACAACACAACCAAAGTACTTTGCCCCAACGAAACAGTGAGGTTGTCAATCTCACCGGCTTGCTGTAACAAAGGATTAACCGAATTGTGTGGAAGATGATTGTTTGCAAAGAAAACAGTAAAACAAGTATTGCAGCAGATTTGTATTTCAGTATTAAAGAATGGACTGGGGTCCACAGTTCACTAGAGGTGTCTCTCCCATAAGATAAAAGCATGTTGGGTGAACAAATTACAATCGGGCAATTGACAAATAGAGAGGGCATAACAATGCACATACATGGCATGATAAGTATAGTGAGATTTAATTGGGCATTACGACAAAGTACATAGACCGCCATCCAACGGCATCTATGCCTAAAAAGTCCACCTTCAGGTTATCGTCCGAACCCCTTCCAGTATTAAGTTGCAAAGCAACAGACAATTGCATTAAGTATGGTGCGTAATGTAATCAACAACTACATCCTCGGACATAGCGCCAATGTTTTATCCCTAGTGGCAACAGACACAACACAACCTTAGAACTTTCATCGTCATCGTCCCGGTGTCAATGCGAGCATGAACCCACTATCGAGCATAAATACTCCCTCTTGGAGTTAAAAGCAAAAACTTGGCCGAGCCTCTACTAGTAACGGAGAGCATGCAAGATCATAAACAACACATATGTAATAACTTGATAATTAACATAACATGGTATTCTCTATCCATCGGATCCCGACAAACACAACATAGAGTATTACAGATAGATGATCTTGATCATGTTAGGCAGCTCACAAGATCCAACAATGAAGCACAATGAGGAGAAGACAACCATCTAGCTACGGCTATGGACCCATAGTCCAGGGGTGAACTACTCACTCATCACTCCGGAGGCGACCATGGCGGTGTAGAGTCCTCCGGGAGATGAATCCCCTCTCCGGCAGGGTGCCGGAGGAGATCTCCGTAATCCCCCGAGATGGGATCGGCGGCGGCGGCGTCTCGGTAGGTTTTCCGTATCGTGGTTTTTCGCCTCAGGGGTTTCGCGACGGAGGCTTTAAGTAGGCGGAAGGGCAGAGTCGGGGGCCGACGAGGGGCCCACACCACAGGGCGGCGCGGGCCCCCCCTTGGCCGCGCCGCCATGTGGTCTGGCCACCTCGTGGCCCCACTTCGTATGCTCTTCGGTCTTCTGGAAGGTTCGTGGCAAAATAGGCCCCTGGGTCTTCGTTTCGTCCAATTCCGAGAATATTTCGTTACTAGGATTTCTGAAACCAAAAACAGCAGAAAACAACAACCGCCACTTCGGCATCTTGTTAATAGGTTAGTTCCGAGAAAATGCACGAATATGACATAAAGTGTGCATAAAACATGTAGGTATCATCAATAATATGGCATAGAACATAAGAAATATCGATACGTCGGAGACGTATCAAGCATCCCCAAGCTTAGTTCTCGCTTCGTCCCGAGCAGGTAAAACGATAACAAAGATAATTTCGAAGTGATATGCCATCATAACCTTGATCATACTATTTGTAAACATATGTAGTGAATGCAGCGATCAAAACAATGGTAATGACATGAGTAAACAAGTGAATCATAAAGCAAAGACTTTTCATGAATAGTACTTCAAGACAAGTATTAATAAGTCTTGCATAAGAGTTAACTCATAAAGCAATAAATCAAAGTAAAGGTATTGAAGCAACACAAAGGAAGATTAAGTTTCAGCGGTTGCTTTCAACTTGTAACATGTATATCTCATAGATAATTGTCAACATAGAGTAATATAACAAGTACAATATGCAAGTATGTAGGAATCAATGCACAGTTCACACAAGTGTTTGCTTCTTGAGGTGGAGAGAGATAGGTGAACCGACTCAACATAAAAGTAAAGAGAATGATCCTTCAAAGAGGAAAGCATCGATTGCTATATTTGTGCTAGAGCTTTTATTTTGAAAACATGAAACAATTTTGTCAACGGTAGTAATAAAGCATATGAGTTATGAAAATTATATCTTACAAGTTGCAAGTCTCATGCATAGTATACTAATAGTGCCCGCACCTTGTCCTAATTAGCTTGGACTACCGGATCTTTGCAATGCACATGTTTTAACCAAGTGTCACAATGGGGTACCTCCATGTCGCCCGTACAAAGGTCTAAGGAGAAAGCTCGCATTTTGGATTTCTCGCTTTTGATTATTCTCAACTTAGACATCCATACCGGGACAACATGGACAACAGATAATGGACTCCTCTTTAATGTATAAGCATGTGGCAACAATTATTATTCTCATATGATATTGAGGATATATGTCCAAGACTGAAACTTCCACCATGAATCATGGCTTTAGTTAGCGGCCCAAAGTTCTTCTCTAACAATATGCATGCTCCAACCATAAAGGTGGTAGATCTCTCTTACTTCAGACAAGACGGACATGCATAGCAACTCACATGATATTCAACAAAGAATAGTTGATGGCGTCCCCGAAGCATGGTTATCGCACAACAAGCAACTTAATAAGAGATAAAGTGCATAAGTACATATTCAATACCACAATAGTTTTTAAGCTATTTGTCCCATGAGCTATATATTGCAAAGGTGAATGACGGAATTTTAAAGGTAGCACTCAAGCAATTTACTTTGGAATGGCGGATAAATACCATGTAGTAGGTAGGTATGGTGGACACAAATGGCATAGTGGTTGGCTCAAGGATTTTGGATGCATGAGAAGTATTCCCTCTCGATACAAGGTTTAGGCTAGCAAGGTTATTTGAAACAAACACAAGGATGAACGGTACAGCAAAACTCACATAAAAGACATATTGTAAACATTATAAGACTCCATACCGTCTTCCTTGTTGTTCAAAACTCAATACTAGATGTTATCTAGACTCTAGAGAAACCAAATATGCAAACCAAATTAGCAAGCTCTAAGTATTTCTTCATTAATGGGTGCAAAGTATATGATGCAAGAGCTTAAACATGAGCACAACAATTGCCAAGTATCAAATTATCCAAGACATTTTAGAATTACTACATGTAGCATTTTCCAATTCCAACCGTATAACAATTTAACGAAGAAGAAACTTCGCCATGAATACTATGAGTAGAGCCTAAGGACATATTTGTCCATATGCTACAGCGGAGCGTGTCTCTCTCCCATAAAGTGAATGCTAGGATCCATTTTATTCAAACAAAACAAAAACAAAAACAAACCGACGCTCCAAGTAAAGTGCATAAGATGTGACGGAATAAAAATATAGTTTCAGGGGAGGAACCTGATAATGTGTCGATGAAGAAGGGGATGCCTTGGGCATCCCCAAGCTTAGACGCTTGAGTCTTCTTAGAATATGCAGGGGTGAACCACCGGGGCATCCCCAAGCTTAGGGCTTTCACTCTCCTTGATCATATTGCATCATACTCCTCTCTTGATCCTTGAAAACTTCCTCCACACCAAACTCGAAACAACTCATTAGAGGGTTAGTGCATAATAAAAATTCACATGTTCAGAGGTGACACAATCATTCTTAACACTTCTGGACATTGCATAAAGCTACTGGACATTAATGGATCAAAGAAATTCATCCAACATAGCAAAAGAGGCAATGCGAAATAAAAGGCAGAATCTGTCAAAACAGAACAGTCCGTAAAGATGGATTTTATTAGGCCACCAGACTTGCTCAAATGAAAATTCTCAAATTGAATGAAAGTTGCGTACATATCTGAGGATCATGCACGTAAATTGGCTTAATTTTCTGAGCTACCTACAGGGAGGTAGACCCAGATTCGTGACAGCAAAGAAATCTGTAACTGCGCAGTAATCCAAATCTAGTACTTACTTTTCTATCAAAGACTTTACTTGGCACAACAAAACTCAAAACTAAGATAAGGAGAGGTTGCTACAGTAGTAAACAACTTCCAAGACACAAATATAAAACAAAAATACTGTAGTAAAAACATGGGTTGTCTCCCATAAGCGCTTTTCTTTAACGTCTTTCAGCTAGGCGCAGAAAGTGTATCTCAAGTAACATCAAGAGACGAAGCATCAACATCAGAATTTGTTCTAATAATAGAATCATAAGGTAACTTCATTCTCTTTCTAGGGAAGTGTTCCATACCTTTCTTGAGAGGAAATTGATATTTAATATTACCTTCCTTCATATCAATAGTAGCAGCAACGGTTCGAAGAAAAGGTCTTCCCAATATAATGGGGCAAGATGCATTGCATTCAATATCCAAGACAACAAAATCAACGGGGAAAAGGTTATTGTTAACCATAATATGAACATTATCAACTTTCCCCAAAGGTTTCTTTTTAGCATTATCAGCGAGATTAACATCCAAATAACAATTTTTCAATGGTGGCAAGTCAAGCATATCATAGATTTTTTTAGGCATAACAGAAATACTTGCACCAAGATCACATAAAGCATTACAATCAAAATCTTTGACTTTTATTTTAATGATGGGCTCCCAACCATCCTCTAGCTTTCTAGGAATAGAAGTTTCAAGTTTTAGTTTCTCTTCTCTAGCTTTTATGAGAGCATTTGTAATATGTTTTGTGAAAACCAAGTTTATAGCGCTAGCATTAGGACTTTTAGCAAGTTTTTGTAAGAACTTTATAACTTCAGAGATGTGGCAATCATCAAAATCTAAATCATTACAATCTAAAGCAATGGGATTAACATCCCCAAGGTTGGAAAAAATTTTAGCAGTTTTATCACAAGCAGTTTCAGCAGTTTTAGCAGTTTCAGGTAATTTTGCGCGCTTTGCACTAGGAGTAGAAACATCGCCAACACCAATTATTTTACCATTGATAGTAGGAGGTGCAGCAACATGTGAAGAATTAGCATTGCTAGTGGTGGTAATAGTCCAAACTTTAGCTACATTTTCCTCTTTAGCTAGTTTTTCATTTTCTTCTCTATCCCACCTAGCACGCAGTTCAGCCATTAATCTTATATTCTCATTAATTCTAACTTGGATGGCATTTGCTGTAGTAACAATTTTATTTTCAATATCCCTATTAGGCATAACTTTCGATTTCAAAAGAACAACATCAGAGGCAAGACTATCAACTCTAGAAACAAGAATATCAATTTTATTGAGCTTTTCCTCAACAGATTTGTTAAAAGCAGTTTGTGTACTAATAAATTCTTTAAGCATAGCTTCAAGTCCAGGGGGTGTATTCCTATTATTGTTGTAAGAATTCCCATAAGAATTAGCATAACCGTTACCATTATTATAAGGATATGGCCTATAGTTATTACTAGAATTGTTCCGATAAGCATTGTTGTTGAAATTATTATTTTTAATAAAGTTTACATCAACATGTTCTTCTTGGGAAACCAATGAAGCTAATGGAACATTATTAGGATCAACATTAGTCCTATCATTCGCAAGCATAGACATAATAGCATCAACCTTATCATTCAAGGAAGAGGATTCTTCAACGAATTTACCTTCTTACCTTGTGGAGCTCTTTCCGTGTGCCATTCAGAGTAATTAACCATCATATTATCAAGGAGCTTTGTTGCTTCACCAAGAGTGATGGACATAAAGGTACCTCCAGCAGCTGAATCCAATAAATTCCGCGAAGAAAAATTTAGTCCCGCATAGAAGGTTTGGATGATCATCCAAGTAGTCAGTCCATGGGTTGGGCAATTTTTAACCAGAGATTTCATTCTTTCCCAAGCTTGAGCAACATGTTCATTATCAAATTGTTTAAAATTCATTATGCTACTCCTCAAAGATATAATTTTAGCAGGGGGATAATATCTACCAATAAAAGCATCCTTGCGTTTAGTCCAGGAATCAATACTATTCTTAGGCAGAGATAGCAACCAATCTTTAGCTCTTCCTCTTAATGAGAAAGGGAACAATTTTAATTTTATAATATCACCATCTACATCTTTATACTTTTGCATTTCACATAATTCAACAAAATTATTGAGATGGGCAGCGAGCATCATCGAACTAACACCAGAAAATTGCTCTCTCATGACAAGATTCAGAAAGCGGGTTTAATTTCAAAGAATTACTGCTGTAGTAGCCAGGTGGAGCAATAGGTGTGCATAGGAAATCATTATTATTTGTGCTAGTGAAGTCACACAACTTAGTATTTTCAGGGTTGGCCATTTTAGCAGTAGTAAATAAAGCAAACTAGATAAAGTAAATGCAAGTAAACTAACTTTTTTTGTGTTTTTGATATAGCAAACAAGACAAGTAAATAAAGTAAAACTAGCAACTAATTTTTTTGTGTTTTGATATAATGCAGCAAACAAAGTAGTAAATAAAATAAAGCAAGACAAAAACAAAGTAAAGAGGTTGAGAAGTGGAGACTCCCCTTGCAGCGTGTCTTGATCTCCCCGGCAACGGCGCCAGAAAATATGCTTGATGGCGTCTATTTCACACGTTCGTTGGGCAACCCCAAGAGGAAGGTATGATGCGCACAGCAGCAAGTTTTCCCTCAGAAAGAAACCAAGGTTTATCGAACCAGGAGGAGCCAAGAAGCACGTTGAAGGTTGATGGCGGCGGGATGTAGTGCGGCGCAACACCAGAGATTCCGGCGCCAACGTGGAACCTGCACAACACAACCAAAGTAATTTGCCCCAACGAAACATTGAGGTTGTCAATCTCACCGGCTTGCCGTAACAAAGGATTAACCGAATTGTGTGGAAGATGATTGTTTGCAAAGAAAACAGTAAAACAAGTATTGCAGCAGATTTGTATTTCAGTATTAAAGAATGGACCGGGGTCCACAGTTCACTAGAGGTGTCTCTCCCATAAGATAAAAGCATGTTGGGTGAACAAATTACAGTCGGGCAATTGACAAATAGAGAGGGCATAACAATGCACATACATGGCATGATAAGTATAGTGAGATTTAATTGGGCATTACGACAAAGTACATAGACCGCCATCCAACCGCATCTATGCCTAAAAAGTCCACCTTCAGAGTTATCGTCCGAACCCCTTCCAGTATTAAGTTGCAAAGCAACAGACAATTGCATTAAGTATGGTGCGTAATGTAATCAACAACTACATCCTCGGACATAGCGCCAATGTTTTATCCCTAGTGGCAACAGCACAACACAACCTTAGAACTTTCTATCACTGTCCCAGGTGTCAATGCAGGCATGAACCCACTATCGAGCATAAATACTCCCTCTTGGAGTTAAAAGCAAAAACTTGGCCAGAGCCTCTACTAGTAACGGAGAGCATGCAAGATCATAAACAACACATATGTAATAACTTGATAATTAACATAACATGGTATTCTCTATCCATCGGATCCCGACAAACACAACATAGAGTATTACGTATAGATGATCTTGATCATGTTAGGCAGCTCACAACATCCAACAATGAAGCACAATGAGGAGAAGACAACCATCTAGCTACTGCTATGGACCCATAGTCCAGGGGTGAACTACTCACTCATCACTCCGGGAGGCGACCATGGCGGTGTAGAGTCCTCCGGGAGATGAATCCCCTCTCCGGCGAGGTGCCGGAGGAGATCTCCAGAATCCCCCGAGATGGGATCGGCGGCGGCGGCGTCTCGCAAGGTTTTCCGTATCGTGGTTTTTCGCCTCGGGGGTTTCGCGACGGAGGCTTTAAGTAGGCGGAAGGGCAGAGTCGGGGCCGACGAGGGGCCCACACCACGGGCGGCGCGGGCCCCCTTGGCCGCGCCGCCATGTGGTCTGGCCACCTCGTGGCCCCACTTCGTATGCTCTTCGGTCTTCCGGAAGGTTCGTGGCAAAATAGGCCCCCGGGTCTTCGTTTCGTCCAATTCCGAGAATATTTCGTTACTAGGATTTCTGAAACCAAAAACAACGTAGAAACGAGAACCGGCACTTCGGCATCTTGTTAATAGGTTAGTTCCAGAAAATGCACGAATATGACATAAAGTGTGCATAAAACATGTAGGTATCATCAATAATATGGCATAGAACATAAGAAATTATCGATACATCGGAGACGTATCACGCCGCCGCGAATCGCCACCGCCTCCGCCGCGCGCACCACCGCCGCCGCCCTCCGCCTCGCGCACCGCCACCGCCGCCGCCGTGCGCCGCCCCTCTCTCCTCTCTCCCGACGGCCGCGCGCGTGCCGGCCGTCTCCGCGCCCCGCCGCCCGCGCTCCACCGCCGCGCCCCGTCGCCGCCGTGAATCGCGGCCGCCCGCGCTCCACCGCCGCCGCCGCCCGCGCTCCACCGCGCCGTCGCCCGCGCTCCACCGCCGCGCCCCTCCTCCACCGCCGCCGGCAAGGTGAGAGCCCCCCGGGCCGGCCACCCTTTTTTTGTTTTTGTATATATGTTAGATTAATTAGGTTAATTAGTTACAAAATAGATTCATTAGGTTAGTTAGATTAATTAGGTTAGTTAGAAATAGTTAGTTTGATTTAAATTAGTGTAGTTGTTAATTAGAAAAAAAGTTACAAAATTAGTTTGTTAGTGTTAGTGTTAGATAAAAAATTAGTTAGTTTGTTAGTGTTAGTGTTAGTGAAAAAGTTAGTGTTAGTGTTAGTGTTAGTGAAAAATTAGTTAGTTAGTGTTAGTGTTAGTTAGTAAGTATGTAGTGCCACCGCGCCCCCGGCCCAAAATAAAGTATGTAGTGCCGGCGCCCCCAAACGGTAGTGCCGGCGCCGACTAAGTAGTGAATTTATTTTTTAATTTATGTTAACGTTGGTACATATATATATGATTTGTTTTCGTAGCTACGATGCCGCGACAGCCGCCGCGCCGTGGTCCGACTCTTCTAGAGGAGATGGAGCAGATGGGGAGGTCCGGGACCGGGCTCCGCCGGGGTGGCACCGGGAGGTCTTAGCTTCCGGGTCGCGCACCTTGGTGCGGAATCCGGGTCCCGTTGTCGACCCGGATATTCTTTGGTGGAGGTCTTATGGGCCACGGTCGTTTCGAGAGGAGCCGGCCCCGCCGGAGGAGGTAGCTCAGCCGCATTGAAGCGGAGGACCAGCACGTTCGCCGTTACATGTACGCGTTAGACAACATGTATAGGACCGGATGGAGCGTTATGCGGGGATCTCATGTTAGCTATGCTCCCGTTGTTGTTCCGTGGCTTTGGGGGTACACCCAGCGCGGCTCGAGACCCGGTCGGCGCCCTCTAGGACCCGGTCTGCGCGGTTGAGTGGTTGTAGTAGTGATTGATATGTATTAGGGTTAAATAAACATGAACCCGATCTATGTATGCATGTAACTGCACTATCTGCTTTCAGCACTATATTATCGATCCTTAGTTAAGAACTACATATGTAACTCCATTTTCAGTTTTCTGCATTATCCTTAATTTGATCATATGATGGTTCCTATGTATAGCTTGCAGGTCGTTGTAGAAAGCATGGACAGAGATGAATTTCAAGAAAATTTCATGGAGAACCTCATAGCAAACGGTACTCTGGATGATCGCGACGACGACGTTATTCCAGATGATGGCGGTGACGATGTCACCGCAACTTATTTGAATGACTCCGGTGAGGGAGCGGAGAATATTGAGGAAGAAGATCCTAGTGGCGCCGGTGAGGAACAAGATCATCATAATGGCTCCCGAACTGTAGTTATCACCGAGGTATATAAACTAATTAAGCCGCTGTTGATCGACTAGATGCATTAACTAATTAAATTGTACTGACTATGAATTATTTCTTTTTTAGCCCTCCGGATCGAGCACTTCTTCGTAAAGTCGAGGAAGCGAGGCCCGGCCAAAAAGTTGGATGACGGTGTTAGGCACGACATCACCCACATCGAAAAGGATGGTAAACCGATTGCTCCGGAGAAAGGTGCAAAGGCATTTATAGCTCAATGCGGAGTGCTTGTTAGGGACCACGTCCCGATCACCGTTCGAGAATGGCACAAGCCGAAGGGACTAGTGCTGTCTGCAGAGGAAGAAGGTCAAGGTCTTTATATCGATGATGTAGCCAAAAACAGCATTATGGACAAGCTCATGTCACATTTCAACATAGTACCCGAAGAGGGGGTGACGCTGAAAAGGCCAAGATGGAGCAGGCCCTCCGCGAGTTTGGCAAGAAGAAGATGGCCGAACTATTCAAGAGCCACAAGAAAAGATTGCGCCGCCTTATCAAGATAAAGAAGACTCCGGACAATGAGAAGGTAAAAAATCACTGGGAAGAATTCGTGAAGTACAGCACGGAGTCAGAAGAATTTAAGAGAAGGTCGGAAATAAATAAGGCAAATGCTGCGTTGAAACTATATCACCAAATTCTGGGTCCAGGTGGATACAGGGCTAACCGTCCTAAGTGGCAAGCAGCTGAGGCGGAACTGACCAGTAAAGGGATCAGATTAGGGACACACGGTTGGATCGAATGGTGCAAGGAGTGGTTCTACGGGATTGGGGGAACGTTGGATCCAGAAACAGGGAAGTGCATCTATAAGAAAGCTCATCTGAAGGTTCCCATTGATGCCCTGGAAAGAGCACATAGGGACGTGGAGGCGGGCTTGTTCCAGCCCGAAAGAGAGAACGATGAGCTGACACGCGCCCTTGGGAACAAAGAACACGGCGGACGAACACGAGGCACGTAAGGCTCCGTTCCGTGGAAGTATGGCTTTCCTGCGGAAAGGAAGAGATTTCCCGATAAAAGCCATGAGAGGAGGAAGGCAAGGGAAACAGACCGCCCGGCTAACTTAGAGGAGGGTATGAGCACCATGAAAGCCCAATTAACCATGGTAACCCAAGTACTTACATCTCGGATGGCTCGGGGGCAGGCTGTAGATCCTGCATTGCTCAATGCCCTCGCCCGCTCGCAATCTCAACCACACCGGAAAAGCAGCGTGGCTTCCTCTCGGCGAGTGGATAATGATGATGATGATGACCAGGTGGTCGAGCCTCCTCGCTACCCCCGTGGATGATCTCACCGAGAGCCGTCCTTGTGAGCTGCATGTTAAAGTTTTCAACCTATCCTTGAAGGCGGCGGTCGGCATCCTCTTACCTACAAGGTCTTACCATTGCCGTTCGGTCCAAGACGACTTTGTCTGTTGTGATGGTGGATGAAGTGATGAGAGATTATGAGGGGTTGGTGCTTGAGCACCCTGCAGGTGAAGATGGGGAAATCAAAGAACTGGGAGAAGCCCGTAGAACCACCGTGCAATGGCGGAAGGAGAACATTGTGTTTCCGGGTGAGAAGCCAACAAGCATGCCACCTCCGCCTCCTCCGCCACCGTGCAGTCTCCTCCGCGTGATGATTCTCCCGTGCGCGATGATGATTCCCCTATCCATGACCAGCTCCGCTCCGCGTGAAAATACTCCGCCGCCTCCTCCTCCTCGTCGGAGACTCCGCCGCCTCCACTTAAGCAAAAGAGGAAGCTGTCCGCGGCACCTCCTACAGCTCCGAAGAGATCATCAACTCCAATGAGGGCACAGACTCCAGAGTTGTTACCACATGAGCAGACTGAAGAGCAAAAGGCGTTTCTTGCGCCGAAGAAGATGTTTATTCGACCGCGGACAGTGAAGCACTTTGCCGAGACGAGAATGAAGAGACCTGAGCTGAGAGCTGATTATGACCGCTCTCTTGGACGAGTCCTCTAGAGCGAGCAAAGAAGCAAAAAAAGTAGCCCAGCTTGGACAGCAGGACATTCAGGCCGCACCCCACTTCATCGTGGAGCCATATCATGATCCAGAGACGGCATCGATGATCGAACGGGCGGCTAGAGCTCGGGGAGCATCAGTTGAGTACGAAGATTACTATCCAACGGCTCAAGTGGTAAACAAGTATAGATACGGATCTGATCTCGTCAAACCCGGCGAGCTCGCGCGTCTAGGGACTCGGATGCGAAGGTTGCATGAATGGTACCTAAAAGCCTGTCGAAGATGTGAAGGCTACCTCACGGTGTATCTTAGAGATGAGCATTACTTCCGGGGGAAGACGAGATAAACCTTGAGTTAGAAGAACTGTTTCAGTTATTCAATCAAGACGCCCTCGACAAAGCTGTCATCAGTTGCTACCGCTCGTAAGTGATTTATTTGTGTAATTAAGTTTGTAGCTCATTCATTTGCACTAACAATTATCCTCATTATATTCTTTGTGTATGCTATACATTTAATTATGCAGAATGAAGAAGCTGGAATACAAAAGAGGCAAGCTCGTACCGCTGGGGTTCATAGACCCAAACACGAGCTCATGAAGTTACGGTTCGACAGTACCCCAAGGACACAGAGGACAACATCGTAATGTTTTTAGAGAAGCAAGCAGACAAGGAGGATATATTCTTTCCCTACAACTTCAAGTGAGTGTTATATATAACATACATTATGCTAGTGCACCTTCCACTTTATTCTCGTAATCATTGAGCTATGCTTGTGCAGATTCCACTTTATTCTCCTAATCATTGATTTTCCCCTTGGAGTTGTAAAAGTCATGGACTCGAAACGTAAAGAATATGCGGAATGGGCGGACATGGCTGCCATCCTCCAGAGGTAGTTTCAATCAATTTTGTATTGGCATCTTCATCTGTTCTAATTCGAAGATATCATCAACTAATCAATTACTCATTTACTCATTATTTTTTGCCGGGCAGAGCTTGGAAACGGTTCATCAATACTGTTCCGGGTAAATGGAAACCGGAGCTTACATTTGAAGATTACCCTGTAAGTAGTACTCTATATATAGCTATGTCGTGAAACTTTATATATGATATTTACTTTCAATACGATGCTTGATTATTAGTTTGATCGAACTATTTTTTCGTAAAGTGTATGAGGCAGGAACCAGGGAATAACTTATGTGGATACTACGTCCGCACCTTCATGCGTGACATGGCCTGTCCCAAGGGTGGGGATGCCCGTATACACCACACTCGTGTACGATAACAAAATTTCACAATTAATCTTAATTAGTACCATCTATTGTATTGAGTTCCATTCATATATTGATCTCCCTTTTTAAATATAGATGACACGCCTGCGGAACACTCTCATAACGGAGGATCAAATAAAAGCAATTCAAGAGGAAATCGCGGGATTCTTTATTACCGAGGCCGTTACCCCAGGTGGAGAGCACTATCGGCGGATCGTGACGGGGGATGAAATCCGTCGAGGAGATGTTGTATTGTAAATATGCATGCATTACGTGTACTGTTGACGATGTCGTGTACTGTTGACGATGTCTATATATATTCATGACGATTTTTTGTGGTTTCTTGAATGATATATATGCATTGCTGAAACTCTGCCGCGGCAGAGAAACGCCCTGTTTCTCTGCCGCGGCAGAGAAACGCTGGTACAGCCTAAACTCGTGCTGCGGCGGAGAAATAGCAATTCTCTGCCGCGGCAGAGAAACTCTAGGCCCGGTTCGTACCACGAACCGGGACCAAAGGCCTTCCACCGCGAGCTCCCTGGCCGCACCACGTGTCGAGGCCTTTAGGCCCGGTTCAACTTTGAACCGGGACTAAAGGGTACCCCCTTTAGTCCCGCCCAATTGGTCCCGGTTTGGGAACCGGGTCTGAAGGCCCAAATGGACCGGGCCTACTGCCCCTTTTTCTACTAGTGGATCGTCCAGATCGAGGAGCTCATACCGAGCGGCAACAACAATTGCTGAAGTTGGCGAAACTTCACCGCCTTCGCAAGCACCTTCTCGACGTCTGCGGGCCTCGACGTGGCGGTTTGAGGCAAGTGAATGAAGAAGATACAACTCAGATCCTGGCACAAAATGTAGCGATATGTTTTCTGGGATGATGGGGTGTATCGACCGCATGTTTTTTCCTTGGCAAGGGCTATACAAGAGGCACACCGGTTAGTCCAGTGTCATACTTGAGGCAGTAGCTGAGTATGACCTCTAAACTTGGTACACTTTTTTCGGCATGGCAGGAACTCAGAACAACATCAACGTGCTGCAACACTCTTCGCTGTTTGCAGGGCTAGCTGACGGACATGCTCCGTTGGTCAACTTCGAGATCAACGGCCACGTATACAACAAGGGGTACTATCTATCCGACAGTTCTATCAAGAGTATGCTAAATTTGTGCAGACAATTTCAGATCCCACTTTAGAGAAGGAAGATAATTTTGCGACATGCCAAGAAGCATGTCGCAAGGATGTAGAGAGGGCATTTCGCGTTCTGCCATTGTTCGATACCGTGCTCTCACCTGGTCGGAGTTTTAGATGTGGGAGGTGATTAACGATTGTGTGATCACGCACAATATGATCATTAAGAGTGAGCGCGACGCACCTACGAATGATGACCATCCATTTGATTTTGAGGGACCTCTTTCTCAGGTTGAGCAGGTACCGGCCTAGTTTGTCGTTTTCCCCCAAATGCATGAAGAAATTCGAGATGCAGGTGCTCATCCTCAACTACGAAATGATCTAGTTAAGTATTTATGGGTGCGAAAAGGAAATGCTCCATGATTCGTGAGCTTGTTGGATTGCAATTTATTTGATGGTTATATAAATAATTTAATTCATATTTTTAAACTATGTGTGAAATAATTTGTATATTTAAACACTGTAAATTATTATTTATAGTAGTTGCAAAATTTCAATATTTAGTGAAAAAAATCAAATTTAAGGACCAACACTACATGGGCATGCCGATGTGCGATAGCCGTCCCTAAACAAAAGAGCTTCTGCCGAGGCCGGTGAAGATGGCATTGCTTTTTTCTACTTCGATCCCAACATTGGCATAATGGTCTATACTGTCGGAGAGTACATTCAGGGTATCTCAAGTGCGGGGTTGTTTAACTGCCTGCCACTATCGACGTGACAACCCGGTGCAGCCGGTGCTCCCTACTTGGATTCCGGCATGGCATGGCAATGGGCAGATCGAGTTAGCACGCAGCTTTCATCTCTTCTGACATGACCCGTGAAGAACCTCCCGCGAAGGTTCTAGAGTTGACTACTCATGAGTCCTGAGCTAGCAGCACGAGCCTGCATGCCGTACCCTACTAGTCCCGAACCACTTTCATACAGGCTCGTGCAAATTGCCGGCCACCCAGCTACCGATTTGTTACCCACTGCACATGCATTATGCATTTGCCGTAGCTCGTAGGCCTCGTTACACGGTTGCAGCACAGTAGAGTGTATTGACGTGACCACGACATTTTGTTGAAACGGAACATCAATGTAGAACTGCACATTACTTAGATCTTTCATGATGCATTGTATCTTAGCATGTTATTTTAGGTAGTGATATGTTTTAAGAAATAACTTTTACAGTGTATTCTTTTTTAGAGTTGTATCTACATTTAATAATTTTTGACTAATACATGCATGTGATTGGACTAAAAATGTTTTTTTATCTATAATCCGGTGCAAGATTGCATCTTACATAAGATACAACAACCCTCTCTTTCACTAATTAATATGGTGCCATAACACCAAATAGCCTACAATATCGTGCCAAGAATCATCCATTGTGAAAGGCCTTAGAACAGACCTAGCGGGACAAACGTGTATAATGTTTCCCCTGCCGCATTGAAGTCGTGGTGATTAATGCCGGCGCCGGCTCCTCTAGCACGTCGGCTTTCGTTTCCAACACGCACACCTGGTCATTTCTCGCCATGGACGTGGCTACAAGAGGGCACTCGCCGCTGAGGTGGGAGGGCAAAAATCCTAGCTGGGAGACCATAATGCTACCTAGGCAGGATCAGCCATAAGGGGCGAGGCTGATGCGGTGGCGATCGCCATCAAAGAGGCGTTAAAGTTGAAGGAGGTCGTTGTGCCTACACGGAAGTGATGGCTATCGGGGAGACGTTCGAGGTGAAGGAGACCACCGCCTACACCGCTGCCGAGGCAAGCGAGGAGCTGTATGGGCCGTATGTGGAGGGGATGGGGTGGAGACGGCATGCGCGGCCATCACTGTGGAGCTGGCCTGGGCAGAGAGGGAGGTGGTTGTTCATGACGAGTCTACAGCGGCAATTGCGATGCACCAGTAGTAGCCCGTGTTCGACGCGTGACGACGTGAGAGGATGCCGACCTCCACGGGCCGAACGACTTGGACGACGATGGTGACGCTAGCAACACATAGTTGGCTCGCTCGAGTTGATCCGCATCGCAAAGCGCGACGAGGTCGCTCGGCAGCTACCGAGCAACAAACCCAATCCCATTTACGTTGGGCCTTTGTTTGTTATCTGAAATATTGCTGTCCGCATAGGTTTTAGTTTTCTACGCTTATTCGAATTGTGGAACGATGATGTGGGACTCGGTTGGGTCTTGGCAGAGTCGCAGAGATGACATGCATGAAAAAGAGACACGGTTGGTGGGCATATGACCAGGGAGTCGGTGACTGTAAAATCGTAGTGGCTAGGGCCATTGCTTGCACGCATACATTGACAGCAGCGTCCTTGCTTTCCTATCAGTCGCTGGACGTCTGGACCTGTTGAGGATATGTTCTACCGGCCGTGAGGAAAAAGTAGAGGCTGTACAAATTTACTAGTTTGTTTCACCCGCTTGCACGGCGGCCGTAAACCGAAAATTCCAGACCACCAGGCAAGCAAACGCGCTCACGGCCTCCTCCAGTCATGCACATCGATCATGCACCACAAGTCGGTCGATGACTCTGCATCCTAGTCCTAGCTAGGCAAGCACGGACGGACAAAGACAATTGCATGGCGCATGCAAGTGCCTCTCCACCTCTTTCCCGTGGCACCGGTACGAACCACCTACCACTAGTTCTATAGCTTTCCCCTTTTTTTTTCCTCTGGGCCTCTTTCTTCTTCTAGCGATCCGAGTAGTACTTGAAAGAAAGAGACAGAAAACGACCTTAGAGCATCTCTGGATACTGCATTTTCTGAAACTGCAATATTACGTTTGAAGTGCAGCGTAAACGATGAGGGCGACGACCGGTCGATCGATCGCTTCATTTACGTATCGCGACGGACTCTTCATTTACCTACTGTCACTCGAGTCGTTGCCATGCTTGCTCCACTACGGAATCTAAAGCCATGTTGCGCGATACGGTAGGCCTACGTCTAGGCCCATGCATTAGACTCAGTCCCAACAATTTTCCTTCCCAGTGCACCGACCGACCGACGCCACTACGCACAGCTTCCTCCTAGTACACAGCTTCCTCCTAGAGTCCTAGTAGCATAATCCCACTAGCTAGTAGAAAATAGGTCTTTTGTTTAGAGCTGCCTAAAACATTAGTTCCATCTGTGTTTAAAACCCGAACTATTGTGCCATTAGTCCCGGTTTTAACGGCCAGGGACGCCGTGCGGTTTTAGTCCCAGTTTAAACGGAACCTTTAATCCCAGTTGGAGACACAAACTGCAGCTAAAGGGGTTGCGGCAGGCCCCATCGGTGTGAGCCTCTTTAGTCTTGATTGGTGTCCCCAACCGGGACTAAAAGACTCTAGGATTTTTGGCTCCACCCACCCATGGATCACCTTTTTTAGCTTTGGAAAATACAACATAAAATGATAAAAAAAATCAAAATTAAAAAATACTTTTAGATGTAGGTATGTTAGGTGATCCAATTGTTAGTTTTACTTGGTTAGCCAATTTTTCGATTCTCAAACTGCCAAATGAAAATATGAATATTTTCAGGTTTTAGGTTTTGCAAAAAAATATTATTATTTATTTATTCAAGATTAATATTACATCATTACTTTTGTTTATTAAAAGAATTATTTGGAATTCAAACAATAAATAAGTGTGACATCGTGATCAACAGGTTAACAGAATTGATATGATACTAATATCAAGAACATGCGCGCAAAGCGCTTGGAAGCGGAATGGAAGGAACTCAGAAGTTAAACGGGCTATTGTTGGAGCAGTTTGAGGATGGATGACCGAGCGGGAAGTTTAACCATGAGTAAGTAATTTGACTAATGATTAAGTGTAGTTAGAGACTAAACTCAAATAACTCAAATACTAGAAATTATGAGAAACAGAAAAAAAGGAAGGACTGCAAAAAAAAGAAAAAAATGGATGAAAAAAATATACATACTAAAGATCCTCCGCCCCGGCGCACGCCCGCAGCCCATGTGGAGGGCCTTTAGTCCCAGCTTGTAAAACAGAAGTTAAACGTGCTATTGTTGGAGCAGTTTGAGGATGGGTGTCCGAGCGGGAAGTTTGACCACGAGTAAGTAATTTGACTAGAAATTAAATGTAGTTAGAGACTAAACTCAAATACTAGAAATTATGAATAAAAAATAAGTAGTAGAATAAAAATAGAAAAAATGGATGAAAAAATAGACGTACTAACGGTCCTCTGCCCCAGCGCACGCCCGCAGCCCATCCGAAGGGCGTTTAGTCCCGGTTTGAAACACATAAGTTAAACGTGTTATTGTTGAAGTAGTTTAAGGATGGGTGACCGAGCGAAAAATTTGACCATGAGTAAGTAATTTGACTAGAAATTGAGTGTAGTTAGAGACTAAACTCAAATATACTCAAATACTTGAAATTATGAAAAAAAAAAGAAAAAAATGGAGTGGAAAAAAATTAGATGAAAAAAATAGATATACTAATGGTCCTCCGCCCCTGCTCATGCCCGCAGCCTATGTTCATAGACGGACCCAGAAGAATTTTAAAGCCCGGACAAACAGGCTTAATGTGCTTATTTTTCGTTAAATACATATGAAATATGGGCAAAAATAGGCTTGCCGGCCGGCCGGAAGCTGGGCGGCTGCCCGGGCAAGAGGGGTGGTAGATCCGCCTATGCCTATGTTGGAGGGCCTTTAGCTCCGGTTTGTAACACAATCAGGACCAAAGAGTAGGGCTTTAGTCCCGATTTCATAGTCTCGGTTGAAAACCGGGACTAAAGGCTCTTACCAACGGGACAATAGGCCCGTTTTTTTACTTCCGTCCGTCTACAAATAAGTATAAATGCAGGTTTCCAAGATCAATTATGAAGTGAAGTGAAAAATAGATTGAGAAGTTGTAAACCAACATCTTATTTTTTAACTTTTTCACCTCCAAGCGCATGTAGAAAAGGAGAAAAACATGTGCTAAATATTATTAGATTTAATTTGTATGAGACGAGAGAGAAACAATTTTTTCTACTATAAAGTGTATTAGGAGGATGAAAATACACTCTTTTATAGTAAAATTTGGATCTAAACGTTCATTTATTTGAAATGCGAGTGAGTAGTAGGGAATGACCGACTGATCGACATCGACGTGACTGCTCATGTGTCGGTCCGTATGTGCACGACGCATATAACCTCCCAAAGGCCCTAAAATGGACTAGCCAGTCTTCAACCAACACGACCCTGCGTGCCCTTAAGCTCGACGAAATACCGACTTTCGTAGTACATGGCTCATATGCATGGCAGCAGATTAGTTGGCCATGCATATGCACTAGCCACGGAACACTCGTATCGCATCAATCACACATCGCTATATCCGTCTCCAAGTATTAAACTCCATCTACATTTGGCCACTCTCCCTCCACCGAAAGCAATTTTTGTGGAGACGTGTCGTGTTGGTAATTGACACATCTGCCAACTAACTCGACATGCATATGGTACTTGGCAAAAGAAAGATAATATAGAAAAACTTTTTAAAAAATATTTTAGGAAGTCGAAAATACTGCACTCCCTCTGTTCCAAACAAAGAAAACATGTCGTGGATTTGTCTATTTGGATGTAGCTTTGCCCTAAATGATTTAGAATACGCCAGAAACCGCTTTAAGCAATAAAAACGAAAGAAATTTTAATTTTAATTTTAAAAATATGGCATAAATCTTGTACGTTGTGTATATATGTACGTACGTGCATGTACATTTCAATCTAAAATATGAAAGTATGTAACCTACACAAAAATGATAAAATATAGTGTTCATAATGTTAGATATATCTGTATATTATAGTTTCCCCATATGTTAGGGGGTTTTCAGCATATGTGCACCTGTACTTGTACTATATATTGTGGTCTTTGGCCCCCTGGTAATACAACAAGCATATTGCTCTAACATGGTATTAGAGCAAAAGTTGATCCTCTAGTTCTCCCGACCGACGTTGCTTGTTCATCTTCCAGTCTCCCGTCCGTCGTCCGTGCTGCTCTTCCAATCCTCGTCTTCGATCCCCGTCTTCGATCTGGACTCGACCTGCTCCCGCGACCTGCTCCCGATCTCTCCCCGATTCCCCGTCTTCGATCTGGGAGCTGCTCCCGCTCGCCGATTCCGCTCGGGAGGCCAGACCGATTCCACCAGACGCCAGGCTGGTCCCGCTCCCGCCGATTTCGCCCGACGCTAGGACTCGCAGCGCTCCCGCTCGCTGCCCGACGCCAGGGCTCGCACGTCTCCCCCCGACGCCCTTCGCACGAAGAACAGCGCCGCCCCGCCCCCGATCTTCCTTGCGTCCCGATTGGACCGCGCGCCAGTATCCGCCCGCCCCTGCCTGCTCATCCTGCGCCGCCCCGCCTCCCGCGCCGCCCCGCCCCGATCGGCACCTGCTCTCCCGTGCCGATTTCTCCTGCTGTTGACTTCGCCCGCGCCGGCCCCTGCTCTCTCGCGCCGGCCGCTCCCGATCCGTTTTCTCTGACTTCGATCTGAAAGAAATAAAAAAGGAAAAAAAAAAGCTATGTCTTCCTCGGGCTATGTTGCGATCCCTCGCTGCCCGGTGATCTTTAATGGCGCGAATTACCCTGATTTCGCTGCCTTTATGCGCGTCCACATGCGCGGTCTTCGTCTTTGGGGTGTGCTTTCTGGCGAGGTCTCCTGTCCGCCGCGCCCCGTTGCTCCTACGGTGCCTGTTGCACCGCCACCTGTTGCCCTTGTCCCTGATGCTACTCAGGCGGATAAGGATGCAGCCAAGAGTGCTGATGACACTGCTCTGACTGATTATGACCGGAAGGTTCAGAACCATTCTACTGCCGTTGCGACTTACCGGCTGGATCTGACTGAGTACACTCAGTGGATTGATGAAGATGCTCTTGCTGCTGCTGTTCTCACCTCCAGTTGTTCTCGCCTCGCATGTCTGCTGAGTTTATGGGTCTTCCCACCGCCGCCGCTCGCGTGGGCTTTTCTTCGTCGGCGCTATCAGCCGTCTGGTGATGCTCTTTACCTATCTGTGGTCCGCCAGGAGCATGCCCTTCAGCAGGGTGATTCTACTATTGGTGAGTTCTACACTCAGAGTGCTGCTATTTGGCGTCAGCTTGATTCTCTTCGTACAGTTGTGTGTGCCACCTGTCCCTGCTGTCTGACTGTGCGCGCGGATCTGGAGTTTCAGCGCGTTTTTTAGTTTTTGTCGCGGCTCCGTAAGGAGTTTGAGCCGCGCCGTGCCCAGCTGCTTGCCCGTGGTCGTGTTCCGCTCTCTGAGCTACTTGCTGAGCTTCGTGCTGAGGAGACTCGTCTTTGTGGTGCTGGTCTTCTTGAGGTTCTCTCTGTTCTTGCTGCTCGTGGCCCTCCTGTGCCGTCTGCTCGTGGACCTCCTATGCCGCCGATTTTGTTGCGGTCTCCGTCATAGCCGATACTCCCTACTCCTCCATTCCAGGGCCAGCGTCAGCTCCAGCAGCCTCGTGGTTCGACATCACTTCCTTGCACCTACTGTGGCAGGACTGGCCACACTGTCTCTACTTGCTGGCAGAGGGATCCCAGCTTACGTCCGCCGCAGCATACTCGTCGTCAGGCTGGTTCTTCAGGATCTTCCGCTGTTGCGCTATCTGATCAAGACATTATCTGTGGTCTTCGTGGTCTGCTCGCTGGTACAAGCTCTTCCTCGACGGGTACTGCTGGTTCTGTGCCTGGCTCTTCTGGCACCACGCGACCACCACCTTCCACACAGTCAGGTACGTCATCCCCGTGGTATCTGGATTCTGGAGCTTCTTTTCATATAACCTCTGCGTTTTCTATTCTTTCTGCTCTTCGCTCTCTTGTTTCTCATGTTCGTGTTATCACGGCTGATGGTACCTCTCTTCCTATATAATCGATAGACGTATACCATTCACAGTGTAGCCAAGTTTCATTTTCTCTTTCGTGTGTGGGTCACATATATGATCGTAGTTTTCATGAAATTTACACGGGTAAGTATAAACCGTAACATGTAAGTTCGTGAATTATTTCAACTTTTTCTAAAACTTTTAAATAGGAGTAACATTTTCCAAAAAAAAATTTAAAATCAGGTGCGCCTGTACCTAGGATCTACACCATATTTGCGTGATGTATATCCGTTATCATTAAGCTTGCTGAGTCTAAATTTATAGTTTATAGTAGTATTCTATCTGTCCTAAAAAGTAATTTATCGTATATGTAAAACAGGATATGGGGAACGTACGGTACCCTTCAAGGGTTTGCGTGTTATATTTAGAGTGTACATATGAGTAGAAATACAGGTATAATACATAGGAATATAAATACATAAGCTCTAGGTATATACAGTCTAACAATATAGTATTGATCTATTTGTCATGAAATAGCTTTACTTAATTTTTTCTTGATACGGACATATTTATACACTAAAAATACGTCTATATATAACCGTATCTCTTATTTTGAAACGGAGGGAGTATATGGAACGAAGATAGACCGATTTCCTGTGAATTTGGAGGCGCGGGTACGTCCCAATCGACCAGGTCCACTCTCGTGTTTGTTAATCGATTTTTGCAGCGACCAAATCTTCGCGATACAACAAATTTCCACACGATCGATCCGTACGCATTCGATTCCGTTGGTTCCATCCGCCGTCGCGACGCAGGGCGCGTATCCCTGCTTCCGTCTGCTAGATGCGCGCGGCCGGGAAGCCACCTGAGCGCTGGCGCGACACCATTTGTGGACGCCACGCCGGTGTCCATAGATTATTCGAGGAATTTTGTTCCATGGTTGCCCCGGTCACGAGTCGAGAGATTTGAGGGCGACGGAAATCCGGTGGACATTTTGCAGACGCCATGGCAGTAGAGAACAAAACTTACGTTTTTTTTTCTGGTGGATGGGAACGGAACAGGTATGACTCGATGTCTCGATCGTGGGAATTGTGTAGTATATGTTTCTTGACATTGTTGGCGCCATAGGAAAATGCATGCTTTGATCTGTAGTTTTGTTGGTCCTAGAGTCCTAGTTGAAGCTAGGCCAATTGAAAACTTTTTCTAGCAACCAAGTGAAGCATATCTGGTGACTGTCGTTGACATGTGGTCACTGGCCAAAGTAACATGTAACGTATTCTTATTCATTATACTCTATTAGACCAAGTATGTAGTCCTTCCATCTAAAATATGCGTCTTACTTTTGTCTAGATACAGGTGTATCTAGATTTATTTTTGTTAGAGATACATCCGTATCTAGATTAAGTTGATCGACATCTATTTTTAGACGGAGAGAGTACCTTTTTTTTAACAGGGAAGCCCATACGGTGTCAAGTATGTACCTTCACAATTGCTTCATATTCTAAGTTTAGTTAAGTCAAATTTTAAAATTCTATCTAAAAATTTATGCAAAAATATAAATATATATTGTATTAGAATCATGATAACTATTTTCATATTATATGTATTCAGTAATGTGGATATTAATATATTATATATTTTTTTAATCAATTTTTTAAAAATAACTCTGAGAAATCTAAATGCCAAGTAAACAAAAACCATGGGGTAACTGGCATGGATGTTGAAAATCAGCAGAGGAGCATTTTTAGTTCCTACTTTACCACGCCGTACCGTGGGATAGCTCACGTGAACAGTTCGGGCAAGGGAATCTCAGAATAGCGTCACTGCTTAGATCATGCAGCGTTTATTTATGGTTTCAAAATTCAATCGTGAGAAACCCATTTTTTGCAGGGAGTTCGCTGATAATCCTTCTTTTGCGATAATTTCGCCGATCTATTAACAACAGTATAAAACAGTATAGAGAGATCCAAAAGTACTCCTTCTGGATCGGTTTAACATGCGTGTACATAGTTCGAAAAATTGTTTTAACTATTATTTTAATTAATAAAATATAAATATATCTTATAAAAATTATGTCATTAGAAACCTTTTTCGAATACGAATCCAATGAAATAGATTTTATAGATATGTAATTTATATTGTGTTGACCAAATTAGTGGTCAAATTTTGTCTTAAACTGGGTGTGTGCCTATTAAACCGAAACGGAAAGAGTAATAAACATTACAATTAGATTATTGAACCACCTAGTGACGACTACACACATTATGTGAGCCGAAGGCGCACCGTCATCCTCGCCCCTCCATTGTTGGAGCCAGACAAAGCTTGTCGTAGTAGATGAGAAATCGTCGTGCTAAGCTTCGAAAGGACTAACGCACCATAGCAGCAACCATCACCAATAATGACAACCGTATATTGGAAGAGACTGACCTGAAATCACACCAGCGAACATGAAAACCGACTGGATCCTAGGAGATCAACCGAACACACGACTCCACGTGCCCTCCGCCAGCACTAGACGCACCATGGAGCGAGGATAGAGCAGGGAGAACCTTATTCTGACTTCAAGATATAGCCGCCGTCTCACCATCCTGAAGAAGACACTGAAAACAAACTAACGAAGATCTAAAACCTTCCCGCGGGCGAGAGGCCGCGGTCCGCCACACCTCCAAGGCTCCAAGGCCACAGGAGGCAGAGCGGACCGCTAGCGTCGCCGGCGAGAGGGACAGAAACCTAGATGGGTTTTCGAGGTGCCTCACGATTGCCTCATGTACCTTCTCTCTGCCACGTACCGGTTCGGATGAGTGGTAGCGGTAGATGCTTTTGGTTGGTTGAGTCGGTGAGAATTCGTGTAGTTCATACTCGTAAATCGTAATCCTCTCTTGAAAACACGCAATAAACAACTCTACACTACACATCTTTTATTTTCTGAAACACAGTAGAGACACGTTCATAAATACATACATGCATTTACTTCTATGAAGACATGTACGTATATTCTACTCTAGGAACAACTCCAAGAGATTGAATCCAAAAACTGATCCAGCAAGATTAACGATATTTATTTGCACAGCTCTGTACCGCACATCTTCGGAACATTTTCGTCTTTCCAGCGGCTGCCCTGCCCTCACGTACGGACGCTAGTGTGTGTATGGAAGACAACATCGTGGTACGTCCATGTGTTTGTTGCTGGGTCTTTGACCACGAATCTGGCTGACAAATGAAACGCGTGGCTGAGCGACCACGTACGTGTACCCAAGTTCAACCTCGTACCACCGATACGGCAGATACCACATGCATGATCCTGCTTCCCGCGGCACCTCGCGCGTATATCCAATCCATATGCACCCACCGCCGGTCGTGCTCTTCCGTTTTATTGGATTCCAGCGAGACGACGTCGCTGGTGATGATCGGGGCGATCTGCTCTCCTACGTGATCCAAACAGAGCTCCGAAAAGGCAACGGGTGGTTGGAGCACGCGGAAGATGCTGCGCGCGCGCCGGCGTACGATGTTCATAGGATCGCTGCACCCACCGACCACACGAAACAAAAGATAGGGTGGCAGCACGGAGGAGCCAGAGAAGAGAGTGCGTGGTGTACAGCTCTTGCATCGGTGTTCTCTTGACCTGGATCCGAAGAGCAGGGGAAAATGGTACAGGATCTCCACCGGCTCGACGTAAAATGGATATTAAAAA
>NC_061513.1:324733890-324789935 GCF_022539505.1 Lolium rigidum | reverse complement strand
TGTAATCAAAGTACCTTTCCGGTATAAGTGATTTACATGATCTCATGGTCATAAGGACTAGGTAACTATGTATCGAAAGCTTATAGCAAATAACTTAATGACGAGATCTTATGCTACGCTTAATTGGGTGTGTCCATTATATCATTCACACAATGATATAACCTTGTTATTAATAACATCCAATGTTCATGATTATGAAACTAATCATCCATTAATCAACAAGCTAGTTTAAGAGGCATACTAGGGACTTCTTGTTTGTCTACATATCACACATGTACTAATGTTTCGGTTAATACAATTCTAGCATGATATATAAACATTTATCATAAACATAAAGATATAAATAATAACCACTTTATTATTGCCTCTAGGGCATATCTCCTTCATAAGATTATCAGGTAAAGGCTTTAAATCAAAAACAGGATCTTCCTTTGGTGGCGGTGTTGTACCCAAGTCTTCCACCGGTAAATCATGTTTGAGAATAGGCTGGCGAAGAAAAATCTCCTCAAGCTCATCCCTTTCTTTCCTAAAAACTTCACTCTCGCTATCCTCCAAATGTTGCTGCAAAGGATTATTAGGAACAAGAACAATAGATGCACACTGCTCCATTTTAAAATCATTACTAGGCAAATCAGCTTTATAAGGAGTTTTAGTAAATTTAGAAAAGTTAAACTCATAAGATTCACCAGCAAATTTAGTCAAAATTTTCTCTTTCTTGCAATCTATAATAGCTCCACAAGTATTTAGAAAAGGTCTACCAAAAATGATAGGACAATAATCACTAGCAGCTAGAACCAAGTACCAAGAAGTCAACAGGATATTTAATCTTACCACATAGAACTTCCACATCTCGAACAATACCAATTGGTGAAATAGTTTCTCTATTAGCCGACTGAATAACCACATCAATATCTTCAAGTTCACAAGAATCAATTTCGTGCATAATCTCCGTGTAAAGCTCATAAGGTATAGCACTAACACTTGCACCAATATCACATAAACCATAATAGCAATGATCACCAATTTTAACGGATAGCATAGGAACACTAGCTTGTTTGGGTTTATTAGGATGTGAAACAATATTAGAAGCATCTTCACAGAAAATAATATGACCATCCTCAACATTTTCAGTCACAAGATCTTTAACTATGGCAACAACAGGTTCAACTTTTATTTGTTCTTCAGGTTCTCTAGGTTTCTTTTCACTTTTATGAACCGCACTATTTATAACAGAGTACTCTTTCATTTTAGCAGGAAAAGGAGTTTTTTCAATATAAGCTTCAGGAATAACACGATCAGCAGCTTCAATTACAACACATTTATTAATAGATGAATCAATTTTATCTTTATACGGTTCATGATACTTATCAAAATTCTTCTTAGGCAATTCATAATGAGAGGCAAAAGCTTTATAAAGGTTTGCAAGCAACTTGAGAATCAAGGCCATATGTAGCACTCATATTACGAAATGTATCAAGTATCCATAAAAGCTTCAATGCATTTATAATCATAAATTATACCCGATTCTCTATCTTTGTCGTTCTCCCAACCTTCAATATTTTCTTGGATCCGATCAAGAAGGTCCCTTTTAAACTCTTCTTTATTGCGTGTAAATGATCCAGAACAAGAAGTATCCAGCAAGGTCTTGTCTTGAAAAGAAAGTCTTGCATAGAAATTATCAATAATAATATTACCAGGAAGCTCATGAATGGGGCATTTGAGCATTAAAGACTTCAATCTCCCCAAGCTTGGGCAATACTCTCTCCATCATGAGGCCGAAATTATATATGCGGTTCCGATCTTTATGAATTTCACTTGGAGGATAAAATTTGGAATAAAATAAAGGCACAATGTCCTCCCAATCAAGAGAATCACCATTCTTCAAGCAATTTATACCAATGCGCCGCTTACCGTACAGACGATATAGAGAATAGTTTCTTCCTAACTTCATTCATAGCAATACCCGCACATTTGAATAACCCGCATAATTCATGCAAAAACGATAGAATGATCACCAGGATGGACAGCTTCCATCCCCTTCATAGCGGTTATCCATAACATGTTCAATAATTTTCGTAGGTATTTTATATGGTATTACTTCCTCACCTGGCGCCTCATCCACTACCGTTGCGATAGTAGTAGATTTTCCAAATAGAAATTGAAGAGAAGATCTCTCCATAATGACTTATAGCGACAGGCGTAAATAAAATCAGCACAAACAGTAAAAGTTTTCCTTACCAATTCCACTTACCAATAGCGCTTCACTCCCCGGCAACGGCGCCAGAAAATAGTCTTGATGACCCACAAGTATAGGGGGTGTATCGTAGTATCTTCGAGGACAGACGGGATTTTAGTCTAGTGCTTTCGCTACATACAGCTGATTAATCTTCATTGTTTTGATAAGTGTTGTGTGGGTGAACCTATGCTAATGTACCGCCCTTCCTAGGACTAATACATACTTGTGATTATACCCCTTGCAAGCATCCGCAACTACAAGAAAGTAATTAAGATAAATCTAACCACAGCCTTAAACTACGAGATCCTCGCGATCCCTCCCGCATCGATATACCAACGGGGGTTTAGGTTTCTGTCACTCCGGCAACCCCGCAATTGGCAAACGAGTACAAGATGCATTCCCCTAGGACCATAAATGGTGAAGTGTCGTGTAGTCGACGTTCACACGACACCACTAGAAGAATAACACCACAACTTAAATATCATAAAAATTGAATATTACTCAACCATAGTTCACTACTAACATTTAGACTTCACCCATGTCCTCAAGAATTAAACGAACTACTCACGAGACATCATATGGAACATGATCAGAGGTGATATGATGATGAATAACAATCTGAACATAGACCTTGGTTCAATGGTTTCACTCAATAGCATAAACAACAAGTAGAAATCGATACCGGGAGAGTTTCCCCTATCAAACAATCAAGATCAAACCCAAATTGCTACAGCGGTGACGAGGTGCTGCGGAGGAGATGGCGGTGATGATGGTGGAGACGATGATGATGGTGATGGAGATGATGTCCAGCTCGATGGCGGTGACGATGGCGTCGATTTCCCCTCCGGGAGGGAATTTCCCCGGCGGATTCCCGCCCGCCGGAGAGCTCTTTCTCTCTCGGTGTTCTCCGCCCCGCGAGGCGGCTCGTAACCCTTCGTGAGGATTCCTCTCGTGGCTTAGGTCTTCGGGACGAAGGGTTTCGCGAAGAAAAGGAGGCGAAAGAGGCCGAGGGGCCCCACACCACATGGTGGCGCGGCCGAGCCATGGGCCGCGCCACCCTATGGTGTGGGCCCACCCCGGGTCCAGCTGGCTCCCCTTCCGGCTTCCTCCGTCATCCGGAAAAATAGGAGTTTCTGTAAAACTTCCTTCCACAAACTGATCTTCCGAAATATTGCATCCCGACGGTGCTTTTTCCGGCGTGAATCCCGGCTCCGGTGCTCGATCTCCAAATAATCATGAAACATGCAAAATAGATGAAATAACATAAGTATTGTGTCCCAATATGAAATATATCAATGAATAACAGCAAATTATGATATAAAATAGTGATGCAAATTGGACGTATCAGTCCTCGACTGCTAACTATTCCTCCTTTTCTTCCTCCTCCCGCACCTTCATTTCGATGGCCAGGGAGCGCCATATTCGAACTCCTCATCGCCGAGCAACCTGGATTGACAACGCGACCACCGCTCGAGGTGGCTGAACGTGTCCCACATTGGTGAGTTAATGTTGTAGGCGGGGTCGGCGAGAAGATCCGAAGGCAGAAGGGGCTGCCGCAGGGCGATCTCCTACCTCCCGGCCCGGCCCTGCCGCGGCACCGGCGGCATGGGCACCCTCCGATGGCTGAGGAGGTGGAAGTCATTCCACCCCGGCGCGCAAGGCGTATGGTGGTTGTACATCATCCACACCACATCAACGCTGTCTGGGACGTGGTTGCACTGCTGCTTTTTGTTTCGCCGCCGACAACCCGCCTCGCGGTCGTTGTTGGGCTCTCTGAACGGCCACTCGCTTGCCCATGATCATGTTGTGGAGGTGGCTGCTTTAGGGGCGCGGGGGGCGGCCGCGTGGGGGGACGTAGGCAGCGGCGCAGACAATTCTCGTGAAGAAGATGACAAGTTTCCGAATATACCTTTTTCAGTTTTAGTTTACGGTGTCTGTTTTGCCAGCCGTTGACCCGTAAACACGTTTTCGGTGGACTGAACTCGAGTTTTACGGTTTGCACTTTTCCAAGCTATGTTAGAGATGCTCTTATATCTCCTCTTTCTCTCCCCTCTAACTTAGCAAAGATATGTTATTTAATTCCTTAGAGCTTTGGGTTAACTTGGTTGCGCGGCCAAGTGTAGTGTAGTGTAGGTGTTTGCCTGTTTGCTCATGCGAGCCGCAGAAACCGTGTGCCGTGCATGCGTTCGCACCCGGTGCCCCACCTGGCAGTGAGACGTGCCGGCGCGGCCCGGCCAGGCCAAGGGCTAGGATCCGCCGCAGTCGGCGCGGATCTCGACAGGGGCCAACCCAGGGTCAGTCTCGCCTCTCCGGATCCCACTCGTCAGAGAGAGACCAGACCAGCGGAGGAGAAAACGGACGCTCTTCCTCCTCCTCGTCTACTCTTCCTCGCCCCTCGCCGGTGGTCCCCACTCCCCTTCCTCCTCCAGTTGTTTGTTTTCCTGCTGCTCCCCCGTCCATTTATAAGTAGCCGCCTATCACGCCGCCTCCGCCCTCGACAACCCAACCGCGCCGCCCACGGCCCACTCCACCCAACCCCGGCGCCGCCGCCGCCGACGACGTCCTGCACGTCTCCGCCCCAGCGCCGACGGAAGGAGGATCCGGCATTGCGCATCGGACCCGCGCGGCCACGTACCGCCTCCTGCCCTCCTGCGCTTCTCCCGCCGCCGACCCGGCGACGCGGCGCGTTCACCGGAACGGTACGCTTCCCGATCCGTATCTCTCCATTTCGGTTCGGTTTCTAGATCCGTGGTTAGGCGAGGCGCTCCTCCCGCGGGGTTCGGCAGCGGTCGGACGCTCGCTCCATGTGGAGTTGCCGTACGTGTTTTTTCCGGCGGATTTGGCACGGGGTGGTTCCAGTTCGGTTCAACGTTTTTGTCGTGCGGGTTTGTCGTGCGAGTTTTTTTTCCAGGAGAATTAATCGCACGAACCGTCGAGCAGGCCGTGCGATCGATTCGCAGACGAGTGCAAAATTACTCGATCGAGTTTTACTGTCCTTACTGTCGGGGTTCATGAGTTGTTCGTAACAACTAGTATGTGGATAGACGCAATTTGCATGCCAGTTTTGGCTAACCGTGGTTTGATTCGCGGGCATAGATATCGGACTTGTCTGCGTCAGTTGCGCAGTGCGCTAGCTCTTCCTGTTTCGGCAGTTCTGGTGCGGCAGCTCATCCTTTTCCGTACGTGCTTTTATGACAAAGTTTGATCGCTTCGAAATAGAGTACTGCCTTGAGTTGCAGTGTTTTGTGGACCTGCAAGTTGGGCTGTTCGTCGTGTATTTAGTTCCCTCCTTCGTGCTTTTATGGCAAAGTTTGATCGCTTCGAAATAGAGTATTACCTTGATGAGTAGCCGTGTTTTCGGGACGTGTAAGTGTTGAGCCCATGAGCTGTTCGTGTATGTAATTCCTTTGTTCATAAAGTCGCGTGCGTGTCTAGTCCGTGGAATCAGTACTAGGAGGATACTAGTACTAGTACCAACTCCGCGTCAAAGTAAATGCAAATTTTTCCACTCATTTTCTGTAAGAGTGCTCAAGATTTAAGTCACCCAAACTTTTCCACTGATTTTCTGTAAGAGTACTCAAGATCTAAGTCACTCAAATGCGTCAGTTCCACAGCGCCCTTCCTGTTTCCGCAGTTTTGGTGCAGCTGCTCATCC
Organism: Lolium rigidum; assembly: GCF_022539505.1. NCBI lineage: Eukaryota > Viridiplantae > Streptophyta > Magnoliopsida > Poales > Poaceae > Lolium > Lolium rigidum. The sequence continues at coordinate 324,784,044 of NC_061513.1, read as the reverse complement.
TTTTCCGTATGTGCTTTTATGGCAAAGTTTGATCGCTTCGAAATAGAGTACTACCTTGAGTACGTTGCAGTGTTTTGGGACCTGCAAGTTGGGCTGTTCGTCGTGTATTTAGTTCCCTCCTTCGTGTTTTGTCCGTGGAATCACTAGTATACTAGTAGTACTACCAACTCCGCGTCAAGTAAATGCAATTTTATCCACTGATTTTCTGCAAGTCTGTTCACGGTTTAAGTCACCCATGTAAATTTCTTCGACTGATCTTCTGCAAGTCTGTTGCAAAGTAAATGCATATTTTCCATGTAAATTCTCGCTGCGATTGCTGATTCTCTCAAGGCTGATCTCTGCGCAGCTGATGGATCTACTGAGGAACCCTTTCAAGGGAGTGGTCGCCGATGTCAAAGGAAGAGCATCTTGGTACAAGGACGACTGGGTTGCAGGATTCCGAACAGGATTCAGGTGAGTTTTGTTAATAATAAACCGAACCAGATCATCTGTAGACTGTAGTGGCTCACCCAGTAATGTATTGCCAGGATATTGGCACCTACCATGTATATGTTCTTCGCGTCTGCGCTCCCTGTCATCGCCTTCGGAGAGCAGCTGAGCAACGAAACAAGTCAGTGCTTCCCCTCTTGCTTATTACTGTGCTGCACTTCGGCTTCAACTTCATGTAATTTGTAGTAACCACAAAGACCCGATGGCTTGTTTCAGATGGAATCCTGAGCACAGTCGAGACATTGGCCTCCACAGCGATATGTGGCGTAATACATTCCTTTCTCGGAGGGCAGCCACTGCTGATCGTTGGAGTGGCAGAGCCTACAATTATCATGTACACGTACCTCTACAACTATGCCAAGAAGCAGCCGGGTCTGGGGGAACGGCTATATTTGGCTTGGGCTGGATGGTACGTAGTACTAAAATAGATTAGACCCGATCCTGTGATAGCTTTTGGTATCATAAAAATAAATGCTCTGCGTTTGGTTGCTCTTGGCAGGGTCTGCATTTGGACTGCTATCATGCTCTTTCTTTTGGCAATGATCAATGCTTCCAATGTGATAAGCAGATTCACAAGGGTTGCAGGAGAGCTTTTTGGGATGCTCATCACTGTTCTGTTCCTGCAGCAAGCTATCAAGGTACTGCTATTTCTAGCAAACACTTGTTATTTTGTAGCGTGTAGGAAATACTTAACATGCAACCTGTCTACTTGCAGGGAATTGTAAGTGAGTTCAGTAAGCCTTTGGAATTTGAGATTGCCGACCGCACTTCACCGATATACCAGTTCCAGTGGGTATATGTCAATGGCCTACTTGGTGTTATCTTTTCAATTGGCTTGCTATACACTGCATTGAAGACTAGGCGGGCAAGGTCATGGCTGTATGGCATAGGTTGGGCACACGTTTTCTATTGCCCCTTATCTTGTTGTTGTCTGTGCAAACCGAACTCTCGTGTCACGTACTGACGTACACCATACATCTTCAAATCAATCACATCCTTTCAATTTGCTAAGTGAAAGAGGGTAGGAAAAATCGTACTGGACTGGACATAGGATTGGGCCTGGTTCAGATAAGTCTTGAGCATAGACTTGGCCAACCATGGGCTCATTTTAGGGGTGGGTCAGGTCAGCTTAAGGCTGGGCCTATTAAGCTGTGTTTCGGCTGAGCTGTTTCCTTTGCAGAATTTGTAGTCCAAACATGGCCATTTTTTAAAAACAAATTATGCTCCTTAAGCCCTTGAAATAATACCATCGTATTCTGAATCAGCTTCCAGTGTGCCCAAAATTCTGTTTTATGCTCTAGCTCCATGTTTTTTTTTCCATTCACTGAGCCACTGATCACCGTGCCTTTGAATTGCCATTTGCAGGATGGCTTAGAGGCTTCATTGCCGATTATGGCGTCCCTCTTATGGTAGTTGTGTGGACAGCATTTTCATACGCACTACCAAGCCATGTCCCTTCAGGAGTGCCTAGGAGGCTCTACAGTCCACTTCCCTGGGAGTCGGTTTCACTGGGACATTGGACGGTAGCAAAGGTATTAAGTCAAATGACTTATGATTCGGGTAAAAAAAAAAGACTTATGATTCTATATGTCCAAAGATTATTTATGATCTTCCTAGTCAAGTTAGCTTAGTAGAGGTTATATTGCATAACATTGTTCCTGAATGTTTTTTCTGGTGTTCACTTTCAGGATTTGTTTTCCGTCTCTCCAGCATATATATTTGCAGCCATCGTGCCTGCTTTGATGGTTGCAGGACTTTATTTCTTTGATCATAGTGTAGCTTCACAGTTGGCTCAGCAAAAGGAGTTTAATTTGAAGAAGCCCTCTGCTTACCATTATGACATTTTGGTACTTGGGTTCATGGTACGTGTTGTCTAAGTCATTTTATCAGATAATGTGTTTATTTCGAAATAGGTGCGGCTAAAGGCATTAGCATGTTAAAAGGTGGTTATAGCCCGGCTATAGCCTTTTTTCACAGGTCGCAGCTATAAACTATAGCCCGTTATTTAAAACCATGGTTTATTTACAGTGACTATACTTTTGTAAGTATTTTCATGGTTTTCTTAAGAACCATAAAATAATTAGCCATATGTCAGTACAAAGTTCGACAATCCATTTATATTTCTCCCATAGTACAAAAGAATGTGGATTAGTGGAGAGGGGCACTACGGGGCCTGTATAGACACCCCTCTCCATCTATCCTCAATCCTTGCTGCATTTTAACTTCAAGTTCTGATATACAATGTCGCATTTCCTTTTCTCATAGTATGTAAACTGTGCAGGTCCTACTATGTGGTTTGCTTGGTATTCCTCCATCAAATGGAGTACTTCCTCAGTCCCCCATGCATACAAGAAGCCTTGCTGTACTCAGGGGGCAGGTTAGTAAAATTCAGACTGATCTGTGTCTTATGGTATGGCAGTCAGCTTTTCTCACATGTCTTCTCTTTTTTCTGTCAAATAGTTTCTACGCAAAAAGATGCTTCAAACTGCCAAAGAGGGCATGGTGAAAAGTACTAGCAGTTTGGAAATATATGGCAAGATGCAGGAAGTTTTCATCCAAATGGATAGCATACAGAATGTGAGTCTTTCAGTCATTGTTTTGTTTTTAGATGTCTTTTGGTCATTGTTACTAAACTAGTTTATATCTTACCATGTAATTTCCCGTTCATATGTGATATGTTTTCCACATGACATTAAGTTTGTAGCGAATGATGTTGCAGCAGTTGCCAGAATGACTTCTAGGCTAAAGTCATGTAGTTCTTCTGCAACCTTCCTTTTCACATACGATGTTTCCATACCTTATTTCTTTTCAGTAAATGTTTGAATGTCAATATTTCTAGTGATTATGTGGAAATGTCATCAATTACATCCTCATATGTTAAAAAAATGTGGTGCAGGCTGATTTTGTTGACAAGGACTTGAAGAGTTTGAAGGATGCTGTGCTGCGTGAAGGTGACGAAGAAGGGAAATTGGCTGGAGAATTTGATCCTAGAAAACATATTGAAGCCCATTTGCCCGTTCGCGTGAATGAACAGAGACTAAGCAACCTGCTGCAATCCTTACTGGTTGGTTGCTGTGTTGGAGCCATGCCAGTTATCAGGATGATACCCACTTCGGTTCTCTGGGGTTACTTTGCCTATATGGCCATCGATAGCCTACCTGGGAACCAGTTTTGGGAAAGGATACGGCTTCTGTTCGTTGGAGCAAGCCGACGCTACAAGTAATGTCTATTCTGCATCATCTGAACAAATGAAATTCCTGCTTGCCTCCTTTTGTATTGTACTGGCTTAAGCTCAGCGACCATATATCCTATGATTGCACTAACACGCGTTGTTGTTACCTTTGCAGGATCTTTGAAGGTCCCCACGCATCTTTTGTGGAGTCTGTGCCTTCAAGAACAATATCTGTCTTTACGATCTTCCAGATTGTTTATCTCTTGATATGCTTCGGCACAACATGGATACCAATAGCAGGGATCCTCTTCCCTCTACCCTTCTTCCTCATGATTCTCATAAGGCAGCACGTTCTACCAAAGTTTTTCGAGCCCAATGACCTGCGGGAACTGGACGCAGCTGAGTATGAAGAACTTGAAGGGGTTCACCTCGAACACACACTGGTACAAGTTCAGCTCTCACTCTACGCTTTTTTTTTTGTCAGTCCAGATTATGTTTCGCTCTACAATACCCTTGGAGTCTGTCGTCGTTTGTTAATATGAAATTTTTGGTTTCTCAGCAGGAGGATGATTGCTCTATTCCAGGAAGCTGTGACAACAGAAATGATGCTGAGATATTGGATGAGCTCACAACAAACCGTGGAGAGGTGAAGCACAGAGCTGTAACCCATCGTGAAGAAAAGCACCTTCAGGTAAAAAACTGGACATGAATGGCATTACAGTTGCAGCTACTGTACATGGTACTGTAGGTAATACGATGTGACAGCTTAATGTCTTTACACAATCTGACCTTTTTGCTGGCTTCGCATAGGAGCCAACCGGTTGAACTTTTGAGCTATTTTCTCTTTTTTTGCGGAAGAACACGCATATCAGTACATGGTTATTTTGTGCCTATAATTGGCAGATTTCACGTAGTGAGTTAATCCCTTTGCATACCTTCTTTTTTTCTATTATAAGAAGGGGGGTTTTGACTTTTGATGCCATCTATTTGAATTTGACAATTTCAACTCCAACATGCAGGTCCATTCAAATGCTGTTCAACCAAGAGTGTGAAGATAGAAAAGTGTCCCGAGAACTGAGGCTTTCCTGCTTGTTCGATGAGAAGTGTAGAGTAGATCCTCAAGCAGCAGTACATTGCTAAATACACTACTGTTCGCTAATATGCATTGTACTTTAGCTAGAGCTTTTCCGATAAGCCATGATTGTGTATGGTACGAAGTAAGATCAGGTATTTAGCAGCGAGAGCAGATTGAAGAGAAGTATTGGACAGGAATGGGGAACTTGCCAGAATGGTAATGAGTAGAAGTAGAAAGATTAGCACATTAGATATTAGCTGCAAAACTGTTGCTCGGTGACCTGTTGCCTGTGTACTTAGCTTGTTCGGCTTGTCGCGTATTCTGGCGGCACTTTGGTGACTTTGTTCAATTTCTTTTCCATAGTTACAGTTTGAGTACAAGACTAAGAGCATCTCTAGCTGATCCCCAATAACCCCAAACCGGAAAGGCGGATAGGTACCCGACACCAGTTTTGTGATTTCTGAAATCATGTGGCAGAACAGATACTGGAAACTGTTGGTTAGATTCAACGAAAGTTTCAACTACGATCAACATAGATTCAACGAAATATATATATAGATAGTTAGTTTGGTGCATTTGACAAGCTAAAAACTAGATTTAAGACTATTGTGACCTAAAGGTGGCGGCGGTGCTTCATTGCACAGGAAGCTGGCATTAATCACCGTGGCAGGAAGCCGGCATTAATCATCGCGGCGTCCATGACAGTGAGGGAATAATGCGTCGATCGCTAGGGTATGCCCCCAACCAAACAGGATGATAGGATGCAACCAATTTTCTATCCACGGCCCGGCCTAAACGAACCAAAACAAATATTTTGTTGTCTAAAATATATCGAGCCGCTAAAATAGCATTTATTTTAGCAGGACAATATTAAATCAAAGGGGTGAAGCCCCAAAACGGCCAGTAGTTTTTAGGCGCAGGAGCATGCATAGATGGCAGGGAAGCAATATCGGTACTATTGTTTTTTTACTTTTGGCCACACGGTCCCCAATTTTATTTAAGAAATTAGCGTTTGGTTACATCGAAAAGCGAAACAAAAAGACTCACCATTAAATAAAGAACATCTACCATCTAAACCTTTGAAAGAGGAAACCAGCATGTCGATGGTTTAGATGGTAGAGGTTCTTAACTAATTTAACTAGACTTTCTAACTCCATATTTTTCTTGCCAAAGCACTTGGGCTCTAAAAAAATCAAAACTTTTCAAAACACCTTTCTTTACCAAAAAAAGGACATCATAAACCAGGTGGCAAGTCGCACTCTCCTTCTTCCTCCCTCTCCGCCCCCATCCTTTCCTCTGCCCGTTGACCGAGGGCGGCCGGGCCGAACCCGTCCCTTCTCCGGCGGCGCTGCCGGCCGGAGATGGGGAGGGGGAGGCGCCGGTTCTGTATATAGGTTCAGGTCTTGTGTCTTCGGCTGGATGCCGTCGTTTGGGAGTCTAGCACCTGATCTTCTGGGCAAGATCCGGTGTGTTTGGTGGTGGAGGCGGCGCGGCAAGGAGCTCTGGCGGTCGGAGATGGCGCCGCTCGACCTTCCCCCAAGGATCTCTGTCAATAAGCCCAAGGTTTGCTCTCCCTCTTCGATTTCCATGTTTGCTCTGTTCGTTCTTCTCCCACTGGCCGGCCGTGGTGGTGAGGGGTGGGGAAGAAGGATGGAGGACGGTGGATCGATGGAGATGAGCGGGGGCTCTCTGTCCCTGGTGTTTTGGTGCGGCACCGGTGGAAGGCCGAGCAGCTGCGATGTCAAGTCCCCAAGGTGGGGGATGGAATCGTATGCTCCTCCTGCCAAGCCCCCCCTGCAATAAGCACTGCGGGTTGCAAAGATGCGCCCTTGACATCCTCGACATCGACCTGGCCGGCCGTGGAGGCGAGGTGGAAGATGAAGGTGGTCACGACGGTGTTTTCTTTGCTTTCCGGAGGTGGGAAGTTACTTTCTTGAGCAGCTCCAAGGCCACTCCATGGCCTATCCAATTGCCGGCGATGGATTCCGGCAAATCAACCTCCTTTGCGAGGTTTTTCCTGAGGTTTGCAGTCGCATACTACGGCTGCATGGAGGCAAGTGGTTTCGTCCCCGCCTCTTTGCATGCCGGCGGCGTAGCAGATCTCTGGCTCGACGGCTGGGAAAGAGAAGGACCTGATTGCTTTTTTTCATCTTTCAGTGAGGTCTTTTCTGCAAATGCTAGGGACCTATATGAGTATTTAGATCTTATGGGGTCCTTTGTAATATTGTGTACCTCCTCCGTTTGGATTTAATGAGAAGCTTCCTGGCCCTTCGGGGCACTCCTTGTTAAAAAAAAAAAACCAGGTGGCACGTCTTGGTCAAAATAATTCTACCACCAAAAGATAATAAACTACGTTGCGAGCAGGGGCATTTTCTCTCTACCTTTTCCTCTGTCGGTTTTATCAGTACCATTTCTATGCAAGTTTCATCACTATCTAGAGTGCACTGTAGCGATTGATCTGGTCCCCTGTTTCAAAATCAAGGGCCACGATTCGCTCGAGCTGCCCAGGTGGAGTAGCGCCTACGATTCCTCGGCGCCATTTCCGTGGGAGTGGCAGCCTTCCGCTCGTCCTCGGACCACACGTGTCGCCCGACGACTGGCGCGTCCCATCCACCCGAGCGACGAGTTCTGGATGCACCTGGTCTTCGTACGCCGAGCCTGGACGCACGAACCACATACAGAGCGCACCGCGTCCGGTCCACCAACACCGGGCTCACCCACTGTGCCGCGCCTTCACCTTCCTCGCCACTTTTCACTGGGCAAAAACCCAGAGCAGAGCAGAGCTCAGCGGCAGGCTCCAAAGTGGAAGGCGTCCTCAAGCTCCGCACTCCGCACCACCGCGCACCGCAGGGTTCTCCGCCGCTCGCCGCGAGGGAGGTTGCCTGACATGGCGGCCCCGTTCATCTACCGCCCCTCCTCCTCCGGCGGCGACGACGGCGACGGTACGTCCTCGAGCCCTCGCTTCCAGCCCTTACAGCTCCTGCAGATTCGGCCCCATTCGGTATTTCCCCACTCTTGCTGACATGCGCTCGCGGCGTCTGCAGGTGGGCAGGCTCTCTTCAAGGCGGCCACCGACGGCAACCTCGGCCGCCTCAAAGGTAGCCCCTTCCTCTTGATCCTCCTGACTCCCCCTCATCCATTCATGTGGGTTTTCCTCCTCACTTCGGTCCGGCCCTAGTCACGCTGCCTGGCTATGCGCGCGCGTGCTGTGTTCGCGGGGTTGGAGGATGTTCTGTTCAGATATGCTGCATTGCTGCGGGCCTGCGCCTAGCTGTCTGCTTGCAGGATTCTGTTCTCTGTAAAAGTACTCCTCTACACGGAATAAAAGTACTCTGTCTGTAATGCTGTATACGGTTTATCTCGATCGGACGCTACATATTGACCGCTTGATTTGACGGTGCATTCAGGACATGGGCGCCGGATGCGATGTAGGAATAAAAAAGTTTAGATTTGCATGAGAAGCACCGCATCTGCCGCGAGCGTGTACGCATTTGTTCTGGCAAACTTTGATGCAATGCTTATAGTCTTCTTGCGTAGTTGGAGTGTGCACCGCCTACAGTTACAGTTTTCATCATTGTATAAGTTGTCATAAGAAAATAGTTCTGTACTTCTATTCAATTGTTTTACTTGTAACAGTTTGCTATCCAGTAACTCTTGTCGAATGTGTTCCCATAATCAAAATATCTTTCTGAGAACATACATGACATGAAATTTTAGGATGGATCAGCGCACTCGCACGACTAGATCGTTTGGGCTATCATAGACTGAATCGACAGATATATACATGCTAACAAGTCACAGTATAAATGCGCCAACTTTGGATGAAATGATCCGATTGTCCATTACATCCAAATCTACTGTCTAAGCAATGTTTGAACTCTGAAATGATGGTTGTGTGGTATTTTCACTGGGTGACAGTCCAGCAATGTTAGATTGGTCCCTTTTAACTTCACGAGGTTCTTGTCCATTTCACATGTTTGCTTCTTTTCTTTTAGTTTGTTAATTTATCTACCCGCTTCTGTAATATGACCATTTTACTTTTGAGGGCAGGCATTGTGAAGAGTCTTACCAAAGATAAAGGTGACGCGTCGGCCATCTTTTCTTTCAACACGGGTGGACTTTCCGTGCTGCATATCGCGGCATCCTTTGGCCATCTGGAGGTCTGCAAGTATTTGGTGGAGGAGCTCAGGGGAGATGTAAATGCTCCTGGATATGGCCCTGCAGCTCGAGGTCTTTCTCTATCTGTTTCACCATGTTTGAAATTGGTAACTGACATGTCAACGTTTGGACACTGACAACATGAGATTTTTGATTGCGCTGAGGATGTACCTTTACTGTAGGCATGAATGCGTTTATGGCGTCTGCTCAGTCTGGTGATGTCCCAACCGTTAAGTACTTTCTTGATCGTGGTGGTGATCTAATGAAAGTAGATGACAAAGGACGCACGGTTCTCCACCACGCCGTGTCTGCAGGTTTGCCCTTGACAAACACATTTACATATAGTTTCTGCAATCAATCTGGTTGTACTAGTAACCATGTACTCTACAATCAGTGTGTTCACTGTTTGTGGGCATTTGACTTACGGAATCATCTCGTCCACCACAGGATGTTGTAAGGTGACAGAGTTCCTCCTTTCAAAAGGAGTGCCAGTCGACGTGGACAGTGGCCGTGGAACCCCACTCTTTTTTGCTGCTACAAATGAGCAAGATAAGACACTGAAGATTTTGTTGGACCACCACGCAAATGTATATTATGTCTTGCACTATTTCTTATTTCTCATGATCCAGAGTTAATTTGGACAGTTAGTTTTTAGTTTGCCAACAAATTAGATGATGTGGACAAATATGGCTTCAACTGGGACTGTTTTGGTTGCTTGGAGTAGCATAGCATATTCTTAGGTACTGTAGTACATAATCATTTCTTAGGTTTATAAAATCCAAAAAGTGTGTTTAGTCTGGATTATGATTCGATGATCCACTTACCGTCTGATCCATTGAACCACCAAACACAACTGGTAGATTGTATGACGATATGCTTTTAAATTAGGATAGCCTTGTTCATCTGAAAATAATCTCTTTAGTTTATCTTGCCACCTGAGTTTCTTAATAACACAACACCCTGATTTCAGCCTAACATCGTTGTCGGCGGTATGGGAGATCCCTTGTGTATGGCTCTTACTTTCCGTTCATTGAAGTGCATGAAGCTACTAATTAAGGTGAGAATCCTCTGGATTATTTTTCATGATGTTGTGATTTCTCTCAGCTGCCATAGCTCTGTCATGCTTATCACCATGAACATTCTGTTGCACAATCCTTTTCACAGGCTGGTGCCAATGTTGATGGCAAGGGTTGCGCTATGACTCCTTTGGTGTTTGCTACGGCACGAGGAGGATATACCAAGTTCATTCATTTTCTACTGAAGGCTGGCGCAGATCCCAATATTCCCGATGATGTATGTTTTGTATTTATTTCTATATATTTTGCTGACCTGGTATGCAACATGTCATCTATTAAAGCTTCTGATGAAACGAGTAGTATTATACAGCTCTTCTTATTATTTGGGGAGCTATTTGGGAATGAGTTTAAGTTGTTTTGTGTCGTCGACTATGCTAATGGGAAATTGCACTTGTGCGTAGTATAGTTGTCTTGACCTTTCACCCAAAAGTCCATATCATTATAAAAAAGGACATATGCAGGCTCCTCACATACTTAGATGTTAATTCACCTCAGGGAAATTGAGCCCGGGTGAGCGGGGTGACACCACTGCGCGTCCACCACTTGGATACAGCACAATTCTCAATGGTCTATATCTATATACAGTTGTTATTTTCTGTTGATCGTCTACTATTGAGTTTCAGCTGAATGACTATGCCTATTCTATTCTAGCCTATATACATATACCATTGCCGAAAACTGTTTGTCACATGCTTGTATCCAACAAGTTTGCAATATATATCAGTATTTTTCCCTTTTGAAGAAAGGTCACATCAATGCATAATTAATCAGTTTATGAGATAGGAGGTCTCATCATTCTGGGTAGCAGCATTTCTCAAATGTATGCATCCATGCATGCAGCAAACAATAAAATATATTGGATTTATTTGGTTTACTATGTTCTGCATCCCAATTGCTGATATTTTGTTTTCATTCTTTACTCCAAGAGCCTGTTTATATTGATGCTACCTTCAGTCAAAAGATCTCTTGAATAAATCATGTGTACAGCAACCACTTTTATCTATTTATTTGATGGGTGCATAAGTGGGATGCCACTTTTTTTTTTGGCTGAAATGCCTCTCTATGGAACTTGTGTTAGCATTTTTAAATGCTTAGAAAAATTGAAAATGCTTGATGGGTAAAATCTTTGTTGGGTATATTTGATATAAAAAATTACCGTGATCCTGGTTCTTTCTGACAATATTACATTTATTCATTATTTATACATTATGTGATGTTTATGTTCTTTTTCTATATTCTAAATGTTCCCTTCTTGAATGTCATAGATTTTTTCCATCAAAATAAAACAAATGACAGTTACTTTTCCTTCTGTTGTCCAGTTGGGTAGGTTGCCAGTAGAGATTGCTGCGTTACGTGATTGCAGGGAAGAGGTTGAAATGTTGTTTCCTCTTACTTCCCCACTTCCAAATGTCCCAAAGTGGACTATTGAGGGAGTAATTTCTCACGCGAAAACTGAAGCTAGAAAGCCAATGGTATGTTATTTTCTGTTCTTATGCTGTTTTTTTGTGTTGAATATTGCTTGAAAGTTAAACTTTTATTTTGTTCGTATTCTGATTTCTCCATTCATTGTTATAATGAGCTGTGGTCACTATATGCTTGACAGTTGACACCATATGTTCAATGAGAGAATTACGACTTGTTTATATATGGAGGTACTGTTAGGTGTCTCAACTTGTGATAACCATATAAACAGTTTATTAAGTGCTGACTAGCTGAGAATAAACTACTAACTGTAATTTAGAAGGGTAGAGATAACATTTTTCCCTGGTTTAGCAACAATGCTGCACACCAATACACATCATGAATCAATGTGTGGTATGCTCTATCAATCTGATAACAGAATATACGGGCCCCAGAATATAATATAAAAAACCCTGGATTTTTATGAGTTGAAAATGCTAACCAAACTCGGTTTCAGACTGAATAATTGGTTAAAATCATAAAGTAGAAGAATTCTGCTGCTTCCAAGGTTGAAAAGTACACCATACACCTGATAAGATCGACTCTTATGTCAAAGTAATTCCTGTACTATTTTTAAAGCGATATTTGCATGTAAATAGTACGTCATTCTCAATTCTATTAACTGTCTTAAGCTTATATTGTGTAGAGCGTCGAAGCAAATCTCGTAATGCTGTAGAATTGTTAGATGCTCTCTGCTACAGGAACTTGACTATGGTGCATAGTTATGGTTTATCATACCTTGGTTGGGAAGTGCACCAGAAACATGTAGGGGCTATTTGGTAGTATCTAGACCCTAGTAATAATGTCACCTGAACAATATATTTTGTTTCAGTGACATGCTAATTCTAAATTATGTTGCACTCTTTTCTCTTGTGACTAAATTCTTGATGCATAGATAATGCTATCTTTCTCGTATATATTTGAGCCCTTCATTATCCAACTATGTCCCTAATTGGCGAGAACATATTCAATGTGTTCTCTTTGGTTGTTTTTGTGAAATAAGTAATACCTTGACCTCTGCTCATATTCTCATGTTTCCTGTTGCCTGCCATCTAGTTTGCACTGCAGGCATCACATGGGTTTTGGTAGATTGCAACATTATTCTTACTTTGCTGGCAACATTCAGGGTTAAAAGAATGATTGTGCTATAGTAGCACTTTTCTGAAGTACAGAGTCCTGCTGTTCTTCATTTTTTAGGCTATTTTATGTACCTATAACTAACTGGATATAACCCACGCATTTGCACATCTAGACTTATTGCACATTGTTTATTTTGATTTTTCTTATTCTAACTTATTTGGATTCGTGATCAAACACTGTTCAGATTAACTCATCCAAAATAGTGTAAAAATATAATAGCCAATATGTGCAACCTAAAAAAGCATGATTGAGTTTTGATGGAAATTAGATCAAGTGTATCAAGTTGTTTGTAAATATATTGATTCATTACTAAGGAAATCAATGACGAGGCCTGCTCTCCCTGTGGACAACCATAAACTAATTGTATCTTGTGGTTGAATTTCATAGGAATTTTGTAACATTTTATCTTATAGAACCCTTTTCTATGCATTACATAGGATTTCTAGCAAGGGTTCAACCCCATGGAAAATTTCATCCATGTATTGCTTGGCATCGTGTCATATTTAACTGTTATTCATGCATTTTGAGGATCTTGCCCTCTGAAGAGGTCTTGATACTGATCTTTAGGTTTTACTCTTCAATTCTCGTCACCCTTTGGAGTCTATACCAACCAAAACAATTTGAGGAGTTATGCATCAGTAATTAAATCTAAGTAATCAAAGGCTCAATCATATCTAAAGTTGTGATGATCTTCTCATCCACATGTCATTGGTTTAATGCAATTGTGTTCTTTTATTTGTGGGCCACCTCCTGGTGCTTGCACTCATTCCCCTCTTACTCAAATAGCATATGTCGCTTCGTTCTCGTTAGAGCTTGTTATATCCAAACATGTACACATTGTTTTGCAAGTAATTATATTATATTAGCAGAACTAAAATATCTTACTAATTTGACCAACCCACATCAACATAATCTATAACACCACTAGACCATAAAGGATTGCATAGATCTTACAAAGATAACCAAGTGTATAATCTACATGCTACTTGTATGTATTATGCATGTTATTTCTATTTTCTGAACTTATGCATGTCCATCTAAAAATCCATTATAAATGCATGTGTTGCTTTCTGTCCCTCGCCATGTACGGGTGCCTCTCGGAGTCCTGCTTTTTTTTACAGGTTGATGCTTCTTGGACCCTGCCATATATAAGAGACACTACTTAGACGTTAATTCAGATTGGTTTCCCAGCAGTGGACGTTAAGTACACAGTTCACACCCATCCAAAACTTAGGAAAGCCTGTTAATATAGAGTTAAGTACACAGTTCACACCCATCCAAAACTTAGGAAAGCCTGTTAACATAGAGATCTATCTGCACTGTCCTTTTCAGACCCGTTACTTTTCTGCTGATACTATGTGGATGTAAAACTGGACTTTTTTTTATAAAGGTGGCCGTATTCATCACTTGATGCAGAGACTTGGGGATCCCCCGTCCCGAAAAAAAGGTTCCGCAGGAGTCGCTTTTAAGACTTTGACTTTTGGTTTGATCCGAATAAAAATTGGCACAGCTGGTCTCTGAAAAATGAAACATTCAGCCCTTATGCCAGTTTGGAAGCTTAGATTTTGACAGGTTGCTGCACTTTGAGCTTCAGACCAGTAATGGATATCTCCATTTGTAGCAGCTTGATAGGCACTGAGACACCACACTATGAATGTCAAATACAAAGTTGCTGAACTTCTTTTCCAGTAGAAATTATCATATTAAATGATGATTATTCTCAAAATTCAACATTCAATTCATGTCCCATTTATTTATTGTCTAGGAGCAAAGGGACCGTGAAAGAAGGAAAGATTTCTTAAAGTCACAGGCTGATACAGCATTCAAGCAGAAGGAGTATAAGATGGCATCTGGGTTTTATGATTTGGTAAATCTCTTGCAGTTATCTATAATGGTTTTGAGGGTTCGTTTTTTATTTTACCAGTGAACTTACAGGAAAGCATTTTGCTGTTTGCTAAGTTGGTTTCGTGTGATCTACTTTTATTTACATCAGTTGGCCAAAAAACAATGTATTTTATAATGAACACTGGGAATATGACACAATGATTCCATGAGGTCCATCACTACATCTATGTCAAATGAAGTATTGTGTATGCAGCCACAATACATCTAACTGAAGGACCAAGGCCCATCTAAAATGGATATAATCTGAAGCCCCTAAAAATAACAATGTGCTAAAATTCATGATCTTACCATTTGGGTAGAATGGAACATCCAATCATGGAGCCCATTTAGGGTGACAAAATTAAAACAAAGATTGTCTGGTCCTTGATGCATATGATAGATATGAAACAACAAATGGGTGATATGTAGATGCTAGGTAATTTTCCCTGTAAATACTTAACATGATTTTGCGTGATTTTTCACTGATTGGGACTGATCTCAACTGATGGAGATTAATATGCACAAATTTGACTTCACTTAAGAAACTTATTTGACAGAATCTACACATGTTTTAAAAGAGATAATATCATCGGATATGTGAATCTTTGACATGGTTGTCTAATGTTTCTGCCAATGTGTTCGACATTATGGCTGATTACTATGCACCAGATGGTTTAACTGTAGCTAAATTGACTGTACATGTAAATTGAACAAGCCAAGCAGTCTAATTTGACAATGTGTTCTGCAACTCCGTTCTGCAGTATTAGACATCTTTCTACGTGATAGCTCACGAATAGTGTTAGAGTATAGCTTTTTTTTAATGTCACAACATTAAGTATACAGTAATATTTGCGTTTTTTTAGACAAACAGTAATATTTGCATGAACTCTCATGTTTGACCATAGGCAATAGCCCATGGAGAGAGTGCAACACTGTATGCAAACAGGAGTCTCTGTAAGCTGCTCATGGGCAATGGTGAAGATGCTTTGTCAGATGCTCTCAGGTGCAGAATGCTGCGACCTAAATGGGGAAAAGCTTGCTACCGACAAGCTGCAGCTCACATGCTACTTAAGGTGTGTGTCTAGCTTGCCAGTTTGTTTCATATTGATCTCGCGGTCTGGTTACGTTCCTTGATTTGCTCTGCACCCAGGAGTATAAACAAGCCTGTGATGCTCTCTTGGATGCGCAAAAATTAGATCCTGGGAATGTCGAGATTGAGAATGAACTACGGTAACCTACTGTCTACTGCTTATATCTTTTGAGGGTCTTCCCGATGCTAGTAGTATGATTTCAGGTTGACCATAGAAGCAATTGGTTATGTGCCAGTAGCAATTCATTCCACACCTCTTTTGTTTCGTACTGTCTCAGACTCTCAGTAGAGAGGAATCATGTAGATATTGAGTTGCAAATTGAGGATTTTTCGTTAGAGCTGATATTTCCATTTCACCCGGTTGAGTTCTTGCAGGAAGGCATGGGAACTCATGAAGAATCCTTCTGGCGGTCGTGAGCAGTGAGGTGCGGCCCTGCGCATGGGACTGCAGGCTGCAACATGTGCCAGCTTTCACCAGAGTAGAGCTAGCAGGAACTCATAGTCCCTATGTTTTTTTGTTAGGAACCAAAAACTCAGAAACTTGATACGAACCTTGCGTCTGCAGTCTGCAGACTGTTGAGACGACTTTGTATGAGATTTTGTTATCTGGCCCGTATGCAGTCCTCTTTTGGATGAGTATGTTTGCAATTCTAAATATTTCAGTTTCCTTGTACATGACACGGTGCTATGAAGGCAGCCGCGCTTGAATTGTAAGTATGAGTATTTGAAATTTAGCTCACTATACGCGTCCTTGGAAGTCTGGTGACGTGCGATGACGTAAGTGGACTGTGCATCTGTCAGTGATTAACTTTTTTTTGTCCTGTTTTTTACAATCAATATCACATATATTTATAGTAATAATAATACATGATAGAGATACAAGAGTTATCTCCAATATTACGAAATAAAGTTTAAAAGAGGTAGCAAATCTTCAAGGTTTACAAACTCTTCCATGACACAATCTTCTACTTTTTTGAAGGCAGCCAACGATAGATATCAAACCATAGACCTGTAAATATCAAAGAAAATTCGCCCATAATTTTAATTTGAGTCGCAATGCCAATGCTACATGCATGCACACAACCGTTGAAATAGTCAATAAATATCGGCAAAAGTATTAACACCAACATGTCAGGGAATAACAACCGACCAGCCTTATCGGCGTCACTGGAGAGCGGAGAGTACGAATCACGATTGTCGATGACATATGCAGCCGGGACAAAAATTGCGAGGATAATCCTCCTCGCGACAACTATGCGAAAATATCACCATTGACGAAGGAGATCCTCGTCGTCGAACAAAAGACCAGATCACTTATTGCAGATGATGCCATTTCCATTGATTATTTTTATTGAAAGCACCACACATAGATCGGTTTCCCTACTCCTCCCAACACCTACGAAGCTGACCGAGGAGGGAGAACTGTTCTGCTCGGGCGCCGTATATTTCTCGATCTGTGCGGCGGCAGCTAAGGAACTGTTCTGCTCGGGCCGACAACTGGCTCGCCCACCGCATGCATGTAACCATCCACCGTTATGCTGAACTCACATTTTCTTTTGAGAAAGGCGTCGGGGACGTAGTATATGATTTTTTTTTCTTCTTCGGATTTTCAATGGCTGGGTTGTTTTCTTCTATTTCTCTCATTATTTGTCACATACTACCTCCGTTTTAAGGAATAAGACGTTCTTGTTTTACGTGTTTTTTGTTTGACCAAGAATAACTTCAAATAGATAAAGATTGTTTGTATGAAATCAGTATCATTAAAAAATATTTTTCAATACGAATCTAACGATACTAATTACATAAAATATAATCAAGATTTTTTTGCTCAATTTTTATGGTCAAAGTTCGTCTTGACATACGTGTGCGCCTTATTCTTTAAAACGGAGGTAGTATATAATACATCATGGGTAAAATAGTTTTTTCATAGTGATTCCTATCTAACGCCGTAAGTGCTGAAAATGAACTAAAGTGTCATTCCAGGAACAAAATCAAGTTTAGGTGTCAAATTGGGAAGACACTTTTTTTTTCAGAACCAAATAGAGAAGATAATTTTGAGATGGTGTGAAATAAGGAATTCTCTCTCTTTGGTCTAGTTTGGTTGGAGGGTGACGAACGAAGTCAGCAGCTAAACAGGGAACGGCCGAACGGGGTCACGTCCAGTCAAAGCAGTCAAATTGGCGAAGTGCCGGATGGATGTAGGCACAGAAGACGCAGACACTGCGGCGAAGCAAAAGCAAGCACCGTTTTTGTGCAAGTTCACTGCAGACTGCTGCTCATGCCGTACTGTAGCATTGGATCTGGCCCCTTCGTTCAAATTCAAGGGCTGTGATTAGCTCAGCGTGCCCAGCGGGGTAGCACCTCCATGCCATCTGCGTGGGCGGGCAGCCTTCGTCTCGTCCTTGCTGCACACGTGTCGACGAGGGAGAGGCGCGCTGGCTGACCTCTGTTCCGCACCGCCCTAGCGCTACTCGTCTTGGTCTTTACCCGCTGCCCTTCTCACACCGCAAAGATTCTCTCTTGCATGTGGGCCAACAGTGTCATGGAGATGCGTAGAGAATGCAGTGGGTGACCGAACGACTGGAGTTACCGAGCGAGGACTGAGACGAGACCACCACCACCACCACAGCAAGCGGCAGACCGGCAGTCCAAAACCCCCCACCACCTCCTCCGCGCCCGCCGCAGGGCTCCTCCTCACTCGCCGCCCGCCGCCTCCGGGAAGCTTCCAGGCGAGCGCGCGCGCGAAATCGCGCGCCGGGGCTGGGCCATGCCGTCGCCGGCGCCGTTCATCTACTGCGACGTCGCCGAGGACGACGGCCCCGGCGGTACGCTCGCTTCCCTTTCCCGGCCGGCCTCTCCATTGCTCCCCCCTATCTCGCCTCTGAATGCGTTTCTGACCATAACGGCGGTCGCGGGTGTGCAGGGGAGAAGAAGGCTCTCGTGAAGGCGGCCCTCGACGGCGGTACGCTCTGTTCGCGGGATCTCGGAGATTTGTTCACGCAGGCTGCACCGCGCGTCTAACCATCTATGGCCATCGCCTTGGAAAAACATTAGTAGGGAAATTTATAGCTGACAAGTATGTATGTGATGCTAAGGCTGTTTAATTTGGCCAATTCGCAAAAAAAAAAAAAGTCGCGTAATTTTGTCGTCGGATAACAATTGCTCCGTTTAGAAAGTTGAGACGTGAGCGTTAGATTAGCAGCGATATATGGCCAAGCTATTCTATCCACTCTTGTAAGATCTGATGCTTATTCTCTCCTGAAATTCGGTTGAGCATTCGGGATCAGAACAATCCGGATGAGCAGTCGGTTTGCCTTAATTAGTCAGTGTATGCAGAGCATGTTTCTAAATGATGGGATTCGGTTCTCTTTACAACTAAGTTTGCAGTATTCTCAAGTACTCTAAAGTCTAAATTGATATTTTTTCGATAATGAGAATATATGAAAGTCTAAATTGATGTGTTGTCAAGGTTTTCACTTTTGACTGTTTAACTGTATCCAGCATTTCACACATGTGTTTTTTTTATATATATATTCTCGATCTTGTTGATTTATTTCTGTAACACGAGCTGATGTTTCTCTGGAGGAAGTTCTCGTGAAGAGTCTTACCAAGGGAAAGGGAGGTCTGGAGTCGGTTTTTTCCTTGAACAAGGATGGAATCGGTGTGCTGCACGCCGCGGCATGTACGGGCCAGCTCGAGGTTTGCAAGTATCTGGTGGAGAAGCTTGGGGCAGATGTGAATGCTCCTGGATGTGGAACTGCTGCTCTAGGTCCTTTTCCATCTGTTTCTTCATTTTTACAGTTGGTGTCTGCCATGTCAATGTTTGCCCGTATGAGACCTGAGATTGTGTTCATGTATGATATGATGTGGGTTTTTTTTTATCGCAGGAGCGACTCCGTTTATGACGGCTTGTCAGTCTGGTGATGTTCCGACCGTCAAATATTTGCTTGATCGTGGTGGTGATCTAACAAAAGCAGATGAAAAAGGACGCACAGCTCTCCACCATGCTGCATCTACAGGTGATGCCCCTGACACGTTTCACACTTAATTGAACAAATTGAGTAGTAACTATTTACTTTACTTAGGTCAATTTGTTCAGTGTTTGTGGCTACATGACTTATGGGATCGTCTCATTCACAACAGGATCTTGTAAGGTAACAGAGTTCCTGCTTTCGCAAGGAGTGCCAGTCGACATAGACTGTGGCCGTGGCACACCACTATTTATGGCTGCTACAAATGAGAAAGATAAGACACTGAAGATTTTATTGGACCACAAGGCAAATGTATATGACCTCCACTGTTCCTTTTTTTCTCTTTTGATTAAGAGTTATTTTGGACAGATATGTTTTACTTGGCAAACTAATTAAATGACTTGCTAAGATTAAGACATTCAATAGAGATCATGAAGTATGCTTAATTTGATGAAGTAACCATTCCAATTCCCATGCCATACAACCTTGTTTGGTCAGGATTAGGTTTCAGTGGTCCACTTACCATCAGATCTCTCAAATAACAAAACACACACACTAGGTCATATGATGGCATGATTTTTACTAGTATATCCTTGTTGATCTAAACAAAAACTCTTTAATTCATCATGCCACCGGTGCCACATGCTAATGAATAGCATAATGCCTTGCTTTCAGCCTAATATCATTATTAGTGGTGTTGGAGGTCCCCTGCTCAGTGCTCTTATTTACCGTTCATTGAAGTGCATGAAGCTACTCATAAAGGTGAGTATTATCTTTGATTATTAATCATTCGCATGTTATGATTTTGCTTACTCAGCACCATGAACATTATATTGCATAATCCTTTTTATAGGCTGGTGCTGATGTTAACTCCAAGGGTGCTATGATGAATCCTTTGTTACTTGCTACGATGCATGGAGGTTACACCAACTACATCAAGTTGCTACTGAAGGCTGGGGCAGATCCTAATATTCCCGATGATGTATGTTGTGTATATTTTGTTGATATTTTCCTGACCTATTACGGATTCTGGTGATACTAATACCATTCAACGCCTCTGATAATATCGGGGAGCTGTTTAGCAATGAGTTTAGGTTGCTTTGTGCTGTTTAAGTATGCTAATGCAATAATTTACTCGTGCCTAGTAAAGTTGTGCCTCAACCTTCAGGAAACAGTCTTTGTCATTAAAATATGACCTATGAGGGTTCCTCCTGAAACATTAATTCGCCTCGCAGGATTTGAACTTTTGTGGGTGGGGTGACCGCACTGCACATTCACCACTGGGATATAGCCCAATTCCCATGAAATGAGTGCACTGCACAACTTATTATTTTCTATTGATCATGAATTAACAATTATTTCCTTCCTAAGGACCATACCTATTATGTTCCAGCATATGTATGTCATTATTCTAAAAATGTTGTTTGTATCCAACAGTACCGAACATATAGTATCTCCTTCTTACAATAAGTTTATTTATCAAATCTTTAACTAATAGTTTATGAGATACTGAGATATCACTATTTTCAATTCTGGATATGTAGCAGCATTTTTCGAATGTACACATGCAGTAAACAGTAAATAAATAGGCTTTTCTTAGCTTACTTTTGCTGTTCTTCATTCCGTTGGTATTCTGTTTTCATTCTGTTAATCCAATAATCTGTTTGTTGATGCTAACAACAGTCAAAGAACGAACTAAAACAAATAATATGTGGAACTACTTGTTTTTATCTATATGCTTACATGGGGACTCCAGTGTGATGCCAATACAAACGTTGGTATTCTGTTTTCATTCTTTTAATCCAATAATCTGTTTATTGATGCTAACAACAGTCAAAGGACGAACTAAAACAAATCATATGTAGAACTACTTGTTTTAATCTATATGCTTACATGGGGACTCAAGTGTGATGACACTACAAATTCCTGTAGTATCTCAGTCTCAATCTTTGCTGAAATGCGTCTCTTAGAAATCCTGTGTGTTGGCAGTTTGAATTGCTTAGAAAATATGTAAATGCTTGCTGGGTAAATCTTTGTTGAATCATTTAGCAAAAATAATTCGCAGATCCCGGTTCTCACCCGCAATCTTAAAATTTCCTACGTAGATTGTATGCGACTTAATGTTTTGCTAATATTCTAAACAATTGATTGAAAGTAGATGAGATTCTTAGATATCACTATGTAGTGTGTACCATTCTGGATAGCAGAATTTCTCCAATCTAGTCATGAAATAAAAACTGAAATAATTGTGCTTTTTTAGCTTAATTCATGTGGCTCATCCCAATTTTTGGTATTCTCTCCTTCAAGCATTTGATAAATAAGGCAATCATGGTTTTCCTGACAATATTATAATTTTATACAACAATAGTATGTTATACAGTGATCAGGTTCTTTTGTTATAATCTCTGGGTTTCTTCTTTAATGGTGTCACTATATCTTAAAAGAAATGACATTTTATTCCTCCTTTTGTTGCCCAGTTGGGTAGGCTGCCAATAGAGCTTGCTGCATTACGCGATTGCTGGGAAGAGGTTGAAATGCTGTTTCCTTTGACTACTAGAATTCCAGATGCCCCAGTCTGGAGTATTGAGGGAGTGATTTCTCATGCGAAAATTCAAAATAAAAAGCCAATGGTACGTTATTTTCTGCTGTTATGCTGTCTTTATACTATACATTGCTTCAAAACTAAGCCATTGTTTTTTCTTCAGTCAAACGTTTCCATTCATTTAACTGTAATATATGCTTACTATATGCATGAAACCTCATCTACAATGAAAGCATCAGGACCTATTTATAAGAGTTTTCTAGGTGTCCAACTTGTGAAGGTCATTTAAAAATAGTTTAAGTGCTGATGACTAGCTGAGAACAAACTAAAAACTGTAGTTTAGAAGGGTAATATGACGAAGCAGAGATAATATCTAGCCCTGGCCTAATAACAATGCTGCTCAACAATAGTCATCATGAAGACATGAAACCATGTGTAGTATGCACTATCAATTCGGTAACAGAACATAATATGAACAACCCTGGATTGTAATGAAGAGAAAATGCTAATTAAACTCTGATTGTTTGTTCTATATAATAGTCTGAAATCATTGAGGAAAAAAGTCCTGCTGGGTTGAAAAGTACAAACGCTGTTAAACCTTTTTCTTTGCGGGGGTCAAACACTGTTAAACCTGATAAGATAAACTCTTAAGATAAGGCAACTGATGTACTCTTTGCAAAAACGACATTTGTAAGTAGATTTTAAGGCAGTCTCGGTTCTATTAACTGTCATTAACTTATCATTGTGTAGAGTACTGACACAAATATCGTAATGCTATAGAATGATACAGGAATTTTATCTGGTATTTTATCTAGTTTGCACACGAGTCCCTTTAAGTCCTTGACTTTTGAGTTTGGTCAAAATAAAACTTGACACAGCTGATCTCTGAACCAATGAAACATTCAGCCATACATCGGTTTGGAAACTCCTAGGGCTAGACCAGAATTTGGAGTTTGAGTTATAGACCAGTAAAGGATTTCCCCATTTGAAGCAGCATTTGCAGGATGCATTGAAGCATAAACATGTGAAAAGCTTGCCACTTAGAAATCTGTGAATAAGGTTGAACACAAAGTTGCTGAATTTCTTTTGTGATGGAAATTTCAAATTTACTTCATATTAAATGATGATTAATTCCAAAATTTCAATATTATATTCTTCTAATTATTGTGTAGGAGCAACAACACCTTGAAAGAAGAAATGCTTTGCTCAAGTCACAGGCTGATACGGCATTCAAGCAGAAGGAGTATAAGATGGCAATAGAGTTTTATGGCTTGGTAAAACCTCTTGCACTTTATCTATGATGGTTTAGAAGGTAAAAAATATTGTTGTGAACAGGGAATCAATTGGAGATCATTTTTTCCAACTAGGTTTCTTGCTTTCCACTCTAATTTACATTAGTAACCACTTAGGATATCTATCTGTTTTCTAAATGTAAAATTCAGCCTTGATTAGGAAAAGCAAACAAAAAAAGTAAATTGATAATGAACAGTGCGACTGGGACCCAATGACTCTATTAGCTCCATCTATTTTGAATAAAGTTTCATGTATGCTGCCATGAATATATCTGACTAAAGACCAACTTAAATTATGATTAGTTCTGACCAAGGGCCATCAAAAATGAATACGATGTGAAGCCACTATACATTAAGAATGTGCTAAATTAGTACAACTCACTATTTGGGGAAGAATGAAAGAAATTCCATCATGCGGTCCATTTTAGGAGGCAACAAGGAATTAACAAAAGCAACGGTAGTCTCGATGCATATGATTGTATACACGAAACAACAAATGGGTCGCTAGTTATTCTAGCTAAGTTCATTCTGTACTGATATATTGATTGTTAATTTGCCACGTATGTTGGACTTATCATGACACGTGATTTTTCACTGACTGGGACTGATCTAAACTGATGGAGATTAATATGCATAGTAAGCATATATTTGAGTTTCACTTACGAAACTTATGACATCATCCTTCATGTTAAAAAGGCCACTTCATCAAACTTCGTAGATGTCTTCATCTCCAGAATCAGTGAGAACTTTGTTTTTTCTTCTCGGATAATATGAATCTTTGATATGGTTATCTACTGTTTTGGTTAGTATTATTTGATCCGATGATGATGGGTGATGACCGTGTATGTAAATTTACAAGGCAATTAATCTAGTAATGGAATGTCTTGTATAATCCCATTCTGGTGTACCACTGATTAGTAAAGTGTCAAGATAGTTCATATAGAGTTTTATGTATGTCATCTTTTTAGTTGAGAAAGATATTTGCATGATCTCTCATGTTTGACGGCAGGCAATAGCCCATGGAGAGAGTGCAACACTGTATGCAAACAGGAGTCTTTGTAAGCTACTCATGGGTGATGGTGATGGTGCTTTGTCAGATGCTCTTAAGTGCCGAATGCTGCGACCTAAGTGGTCAAAAGCGTGCTACCGTCAAGCTGCAGCTCACATACTACTCAAGGTGTGCCAAGCTTGCCAGTGTGTTCAGTTATTTCATACGGATCTTACAGTCTGGTCACGTTCCTTGATTTGCTCTGCACTTCCAGGAATATAAACAAGCCTGTGATGCTTTCGAAGATGCACAAAAAATGGCTCCTGGGAATGCCGAGATTGAGAGTGAATTAAGGTAACCTAATCTTTCTGCTTACCTCTTTGGGGTTTCTTTCAAACGCTAGTATGATTTTAGATTGCTTATGTAGTTATGTGCGGTCAATGCGAGTCCTTCCACACCTCTGAAGAACTTCTTTTGATTCTTATGTTCCACTTGTGTCTCGGTAAAGAGGAACTATGTAGTTATCGAGTTGCATATTGAGGATTTTTTTGCTAGAGCTGACATTTCTATTCCATCCGGTTCAATTCCTGCAGTAAAGCTAGGGAGCTCATGAAGAATCCTCCTGGCGATGATTAGCAGTGAGGCGTGGGCGTGGACTGCAGGCTGCAATATGTTCCAGTTTTCACCGAAGTAGAGCTAGCGGGAACTTCTAATCCTTACGTTTTGTTAGGAACCAAAACTCTGAATCTTAATGGGAATGTTGCGTCTTCAGACTGCTAAGACGACTTACTATGATATTTTCTTGCCTGGCCCGTGAATCTTACCGGCCGTATAGAGTCCCTTTTTGTTTGGACGACTTACTATGAGTATATTTGCAATTGGAAGTATTCAATTTCCTTGTGGTATATCAAGATCTTATACAATTACTCCATCCATTATGAAATAAGTGACTCGGATTTGCATGTGTAGTGGCGGAGTTGTCATGAAATAAGTAGTTGCAAAATGATTATTAATTGGTAAGTTAAACGCATTATGGTTGTTATAATAATGAACATATACGATAACAAAAAAAAGTAAACATATTTCTTTCCTTCATCCCCATCTAAAAAAAATAAAAATCCTTGCTCGCATGTGGGGAACGATGTCACGGAATGTGCATCTTGTCAAGTGGGTGTCCCAACTGGACCAGGTCAACGCGAACCGTTTGCCCCTCTCTCTCCTAGGCGGCGGGTGGCCAGATCCCATCTGCACGGTCATCAACGTTGGCCCCCTCTCCCTCCCTCCGCTTTGAAGTTAGGGTTTGTCTGCCGTTGGTGCATCATTGGGGTGGTGGGAGCGGCGCACATGCAAATAAAATCAGCCTCAAAAACTCCAATCCCACATTGGTGGTGACCTTTACGGCGGCGTCTTGAAGTTGTTGGCAACGTGTGCTTGTCGATCTTTCATGTCGGCAGTTTGATCTTCTCGCTGTTCTTCAGATCTTGCGAGATATGTTTCTTGAGGTGTCACTAGCGTCTATCATTGTCTACGACGGCACTTGGGGCCGAGGCGAGGTGGATGCTCTGGAGCAAGGATGCTGGTCCGGGGGTGGTGGATTTGTCGTTATTCCTCGACTTCGTTGATGGGATGAGACGGATCTTGGTCCAAGATAGCACGGGGATGTCTCTCGGTTAACGTGCCACAGCGACACGTGCCTTGCTGCTTGCAGATCCTGTTCATCGACTCAGAAAGCCTCATTGGCGATGGAAGGACTTAATGTCTTGCATGTCGCGGCATCTGTGGGCCATCTGGAGGTTTGCAAGTATTTAGTGGAGGAGCTTGGGGGAGATGTGAATGCTCCTGGATGTGGAGCTGTAACTCTAGGTCGTTCTCTATCTCCTTCTTCATTCTTTGGTGGCTGCCATGTCAATGTTTGCCAGTATCAGACCTGGGATTGTGTTCATGCTGTGCGTTTTCTTACAGGCGTGACTCCGTTTATGACGGCCGCTCAGTCTGGTGATGTTCCTACCTTCAAATATTTTCTTGATCATGGTGGTGATCTCCTCCTCCCGCCGCCGCCGGGGCAAAGACCTCGGGGCGTGGCGGCGGCGGGGACTTTCCCTCTTGACGCGGATGGGACTGCGGCTGGGTCATCCCCTCGATGGCGGCGGCGGTAGACCTCCTCCATCCCGTGTGATGGCGGGGCGGCGGCGGTCGGAGGAAGAAGGGGCGGCGGTGGCCAGAGTGTTGCGGCCTCCCCTGCCTCCCGTCGGTGGCACACCGGTGGTGGGACGGTTTGCGCTATCCCCTCCGCTTCTCACCAGTGCGGGGTGGTGACCTTGGGTTTCTCCCGCGGTTCGAGGACGCCCGGGGCAGCAACCTCGGGTTCGATGAAGGAGGCGGCCTTCTTCTTCGTCGGAGGTGGTCGGCCATGCTGGTAGTCCTGTGTGGGGGATCATGGGATCTCACACAGGTTTTCGGCGATGGTGATCTAGTCCGGGGTGTCATGGCGGCCGGTGAAAACTGAGCCTCGACCTCGGTCTTGGCGGATGATGGCGGCGTCGGTCGACGTCGTTACCTTGTCGAAGGCGTCATCTTTGCCTGTCTTGGCACTACACTCGGCGAGTTGGGGATTGCGGCTGCCGGTGAAAACCGTGTTCCGACCTCGGTTGGCGGACGATGGCGACGTGTCGCGCCGCAATCTTCTTGAAGGCATCGTCGACGCAGTCTGCGGTTTCTCACTCGTGCTGCTCCGGGGGAAACCCTAGGTCCGGGTCTCCCGGATCGGACGATGGCGGCGCGTCCTGCGTCGTTCTACCTCTTGGGGCATCGTTTTTCGAGCAGCTGCTGGATGTTGGCGGACTTCGGTGGAGTGGTGTTCATCTACCGCATTGTTGGCGCTGAGTCTCAGTGGCATGGTGTTGCAGGGTATCGACGACAGATGCGGGATGATGTATACGTGCAGGAGGGTGGAGCCGTCTGGCGTCATGGTGGCATCGACGGCAGGTCTTGCAAGGTTAATACGTTGATCTCTCTTGAAGATGAAGTCGAGGAAGACGGCGGGAGCAACTCCTGTGGCGTGTGCGTTGGCGTGCGCTGAGAGTCTGCTTGACTGGATATGTTTCTCACCTGCTATTGGACGGTCTGAGAAGGCATTTAGTTTTGGATGATTTGAGTTGGTGTATTGTCACCCTCTTCATCCCACTGTAGGTATAGTAAGGTTGCTTCGAGTTTGATCTTTTGTATTTTTTCTTGTAAGGTTTCGTGAATAATCTAATAAAAAAAGCCGTGTGCATCCTTTGGATGCAGAAGCTGGGGCGGCGATATTTCCCCCATTTCCAAAAAAGAAGGTGCTTCCCCTGACACACACACTCACACTTAATTCATGTAATTGGGTCAACTGTACTCGTGAAGTATAGTGATTACTTACTCTACTATGATCTTTTTGCCCAATGGCTGTCTACATGACTTACGGAATCATCTCATTCACCACAGGAAGGTGCAAGGTGACAGAGTTCATCCTTTCAAAAGGAGTGCCAGTCGACATTGACTGTGGCCGTGGAACCCCACTCTTTCTTGCTGCAAATGAGCAAGATAAGACATTGAAGATTTTACTGGATCATCACGCAAATGTATATGACCTGCATTGTTTCTTATTTCTTTTGATTAAGAGTTATTTTGGACAGATAGCTTTTAGTTTGCAAACTAGTTAAATGACGTGGACAAATATGTCCGAACCTGGGGGTATTTTTGTTGCTTGTATTGAAACATACTTAGATATTGCAGTACATAATCATTTCCTTGGTTTATGACATTCAATAGAGATCTTGAAGTGTGTTTGATTTAATGGAGCAATCCATTCTAATTCTCAAACCAAACAATCGTGTCAGGATAAGGATTTGATGGTTCACACTTATCATCACATCTCTTGAACCACAAAACGCATGAGTAGAATAGTAAATTATATAATGGCATGATTTTTAATTAGTCTAACCCTATTATCTCAAAATAAACTCTTGTATTCATCATGCTGTTAGAGTTGTATAGTCCCTCTTCTTGTATTTCCCAGTATATGAGGGGCTTACCTGCACATTGTAACACATGTACATGTACTGGCCTATGGCCCTCTGTGAATACTGGTTGTCATTCTCTATCATGGTATCAGAGCTTAGGTTTAGCTCCTCTTGCACGTAGCAACTCCGTGCTGCCGCCAACGATTTTTTCGGCGAGCTTTCCGGCCATCTTGGCATGCTTCTTCTTCGTCTCCGGCCGGCCCTCTCTCGGCTGCTCCAGCACCGGCCGGCCCCGTCTCCGGCGAGTCCCAATCCATCGTCCCCGTCTCCTGCGAGCCCGGCCCCGTCTCTGGCCGGCTCGGCCCCGGCTCCCCCCGCCTCCGGCCGGCTCAGCTCCGGATTCCTTTGCTCTGGCCGGCCCCGCCAGCTCGCCTGCCGCCGGCCGCCCGCCCGCTGCCTGCCCGCTGGTCCCTGGTCTGGCTGCTCGCTGCTCGCTCCTCATGCGGGGCTCGAGCACAGCGTGCATGGGCCTTCCCGTGACCAGCCCGATCTAGATCTGCAAGATCCCAAAAAAATGGCGTCCTCCGCGTCTGGCTATGTTAGTATTCCTCGGTGCCCAGTGATCTTTGACGACACCAACTATGGGGAGTTTGCTGCCTTTATGCGCATACACATGCGTGATCTTCGCCTGTGGGGTGTTCTTACCGGCGAGGTCTCTTGTCCGCCGCACCCCACTGCTCATGTGCCTCCTACTCTGTCGTCTGTGCCACAGGTCCTTGCTGAGGATGCTACTCAGGCTGATCGGGATGTAGCCAAGTCTGCTGAGGCTGCTGCTGATGAGGCATATGAGGAACAGGTACTTGCCTATTCAGAGGTTCTTGGCTCCTACAGCGATAGATTGGCTACTTTTACTCAGTGGTGTGATGAGGATGCTAGAGCTGCCGCTGTTCTTTCGCAGAGTGTTCAGCCACAGTTTGCTTCTGAGTTTATGGACCTCGCTACTGTTGCTGAGATGTGGTCTCACCTTTGTCAGCGCTATCAGCCTTCTGGGAATTCTCTGTACTTGTCTGTGTTGCGTAAGGAGCATGATCTTCAACAGGGTGACTCTACTGTTGATGAGTTCTACACCCAGAGTGCGGCGATCTGGCGCTAGCTTGACTCCCTTCGCAGTGATGTCTGTGGTACTTGCCAGTGTTGCCGGACAATACGTTCAGATATGGACTTTCAGAGGATCCATGAATTCTTGTCTCGACTTCGTCCAGAGTTTGAGCCCCGTCGTGCTCAGTTGTTTTCCCGAGGCCGTGTTCCTATCTCAGAGGTTTTGACTGAGCTTCGTGCTGAGGACACTCGTCTGCGTGGTGCTGGACTGCTTGGGACACCTTATGTTCTTGTTGCTCGAGTTCCCCCTGCACCTGCACCGCCGCTTCTACCCACACCAGCGCCTGCTGCTCCTGGAGGAGCCCGCCCTTCTCGTGGTAGGGGTCGCCCTCGTCCTCCTCGTTTCTGCACTCACTGTTGGAGGTCTGGTCACCTTGAGTCTGACTGCTATCAGAAGTAGCGGGGTGTGCCTCCTCGTGCTCCACCTTCGTCAGCGCCTGTCACCACCGGTTTCACTGAGCAGGATATAGCGAGACTTCAGCGTCTCCTTGCCTCCTCCGGCTCTGCTTCGATGGGTACTGCGGCCTCTACGGCTGTTTCCTCTACACAGTCAGGTACATCTCTGTGGGTTCTGGATTCTGGAGCTTCTTTTCACATGTCTCCTGATTCTTCCTCTCTTTCTTCTCTTCGTCCTCTTCCTCTTCTTGTTCGTGTTCTTACTGCCGATGGCACTTCTCTTCCGGTTGCTGGTCGTGGCACTCTTTCTACTCCCTCCTTTCCAGTTCCTGATGTGTCTCACGTTCCCCATCTTACCATGAACTTGTTTTCCGCTGCTCAACTTACTGATTCTGGTTGTCGGGTCATTCTTGATGTCGATTCTTGTTCTGTTCAGGACACTCACACTCGGATACTGGTTGGGGCTGGCCCTCGGTGCCGTGACTCCCAGGGACTTTGGGAGCTTGACTGGCTTCATGTTCCTTCTTCCACCACTTCACCGACTGCACCACGTGTGCTTGCTGCTTCCACTACCGCCTCCTTTCAGCAGTGGCATCATCGTCTTGGTCATCTTTGTGGTTCTCGCTTGTCGTCTTTACTTCGTCGAGGTCTTCTGGGGCCTGTCTCAGGAGATGTCTCGCTTCAGGGTTGTCATGGCTGTAGGCTTGGTAAACAAAATCAGTTACCTTATCATGCTAGTGAGTCTGTATCTCAGCGTCCCTTTGATTTGGTCCATTCTGATTTATGGGGTCCTGCTCCCTTTGCTTCCAAAGGGGGCCAACGCTACTATGTGGTTTTTATCGATGATTTCTCTCGCCACACTTGGATCTATTTTATGACTTCTCGCCGTGAGGTTCTCTCGATATATAAGCGTTTTGCTGCCATGGTACATACTCAGTTTTCGACGCCTATATGTGTCTTTCGGGCTGATTCTGCTGGTGAGTATATCTCCCAGCGTTTGCGTGGTTTTCTTGTTGAGCAGGGCACTCTTGCCCAGTTCTCCTACCCTGGCGCCCATGCCCAAAATGGTGTGGCTGAGCGCAAGCATCACCACCTGTTTGAGACGGATCATGCGATGATGATCGCTACCTCTCTTCCTCCTCACTTTTGGGCTGAAGCTGTGTCTATTTCCACCTATCTCATCAACCTTCAACCCTCCACAGCCTTGCAGGGTGGTATTCCTCTTGAGCGTCTAACTGGTCACACTCCTGATTACTCGACCCTTCGTCTTTTTGGTTGTGTTTGCTATGTTCTTCTTGCTCCACGCGAACGCACCAAGCTGACTGCTCAATCTGTTGAGTGTGTCTTCCTTGGCTACAGCCCTGAGCACAAGAGATATAAGTGTTGGGACCCTATTGGTCGTCGGATGCGCATATCTCGGGATGTCACGTTTGATGAGTCTCGTCCTTTCTACCCGCGTCCCTCCTCCTCTTCCTTCTCGGTGGATGATATCTCTTTTCTCATGTTCCCTGCCTCACCTCCTCCTGTGCCTCAGGTCCCTGCTCCGCCGAGTCTCTCACCACCTTCTCCTCCTACACCCACCAGCTCCCCCTCTACTCCCTCACCACCTTCCCCACCCTCCACACCTTCCTCCCATGTCGCCTTCCTCGCCTACGGTGGTCCCTCCCTACCCTTTTCACTACTCCCGTCGTCCACGTGAGGATGATGCTACTTCTCCTGACATATCCTCCACCTCTGGTGACGTGGGCATTACCCTTCGGGTAACCGACATTGCCCTATCCTGTACAATCTAGTTGGAGGCCCATGAAGGCACTTGAAGGCAAGGCGGGCCACTTGGATGGCGCACCAGAAGGTTCCTTGGCGGGCAAGACAAGGAAGGAGCCGAACAAGGAAAGTTTGGATTTGGAACTCATCGTAAATCTAGTCATACTCGGTTAGACCTCTTGAGACCTGGCCCCCTATATAAAGGCCAGGAGAGGGGCTGCCGAGGGACACAATCAATCTTAGCAATCATAGCCACCAGAAGTCTAGAGCTAGGTCGCCGCAACACTTAGCCTCTCGACAAGATCTCAGCCGAACCTTTCGGCACCCCATTGTAACCCATTATTATCATAATCAAGATCAAGCATGCATGACGTAAGGGTTTTACCTCATCGAGGGCCTCGAACCTGGGTAAATCGCTCTCCCCGCTTGTCTGTGAACCGATGTCTCGTATCAGCTTGCAGGATTCCATCAACCCTAAGCCCCAATCGAAGGGCATTGCCGAGGAGTACCCTCGACAATTGGCGCCGTCTGTGGGAACCCTGCCGGCACAAGATCGGTCATCGGTAGATCCAGTCATGTCATCGACAGCTTCATCGACACCATCATCGCCAATTCTGGGAAGCCCGATTCGATTCGGCTCCTATGAATTCACCCCGCACAGCGACTCGTCTCGCTCGACCTTTTCTGATCTACAAGGAAACATGGAGATGACTCGGCAGCGTCCACTACAACGTCAACTCGGAGGGAGTCCTTCGACTGCTGGAACCGCTCGCCTCCAGGTCGATAGGTCCAAGCACGTCGTCATCAATCGACCTTTCGGCTGGTCTGACGAACTCAACGAATTCACCCGCGCCATCGACTCCTCGTTCGACGTCTCCCATGTCGGTTGGATCTGACAATTCCACATCTTCGGAGATGACCTCGTACTACTGCTTGAACTGCGATACCAGGCACGGGTTAGGATCAAGCGGCACGCCGTTCATCTGCAATGCCCAGTACTCCTCAGGAGAGGACAGTGTCGACAGCATCGTCCGAGGCACCACCCGAAGAACGGCACACCACCAGGTTTATGTCGCCAACAACACGGGAAACGCAAGGAACAGGGGAGACGAAGATCACACCCCTCGCTCCAGCAGA
This sequence comes from Lolium rigidum, assembly GCF_022539505.1. Lineage (NCBI taxonomy): Eukaryota > Viridiplantae > Streptophyta > Magnoliopsida > Poales > Poaceae > Lolium > Lolium rigidum. Next base: position 324,751,259 of record NC_061513.1, on the reverse strand, counting down.
CGAGCAAGTTTTGCAAACAGTGCCAATAACAATAACAGCGATTACACCATCGCAGAGGAGGAGTGGGCAGCAGCCAAGGCAGCCGTGCTTAACAACACACCACTCCCTGCAGGAACCTCGGTTGGAACCCTCAACGTCTATCGCTCTATATTGGAGAAAAACCGGGAGCGCATGTCGAAAGAACAAGCCACCCTCGAGAGACGCCTATCTGCTGCAGACCAATCCAGTGAACGACGGAGAGGATCACGAGGAAGCGCCTCTCGAAGCACTCAAGGGGCAGGCAAGCACCGATCAAGGTTATCCAGACTCTCGGAGGATGACGCCAAAGAAATAACGTCGAATCTGACCAAGTCTTTTATGACCACGGATACCGTGGGCATGCCACGGCCAAAAACCGTTGCAGGAGCAACCGCCAATCTCGCAGCATACCTCATCAATCAGCGCCCTGAAGGTTCTATGGCCCAAGCTCACCGAGGTGCCCTAGAAAGTCTCGCAATATTGGGAGACAACCTGGTCCCGCGGAAGGAAAAGACCACGTTACATGCCAGCGGCTCAAAGAATCATGCGAGAGATGCTCGAGACGAAATCACCCAGAGCAGAATCGACATAGCAAGGCGACGACGCGTCGCTAGGGAGGAATATGACAGTGATTCTTCGGATGAAAGCCAGGAGAACGACGACGAGCTAAGGGGGGCCGATTGTTTAAGCTACAAAATCCGCGAGGCGATGCCACCCAGAAAGTTCAAACCTACCCCTTCTGACGCCACCAAATACGATGGACAGCAAGAGCCGAGGTCCTGGATAGACGACTATTTGCAGACTGTGATTCTGCACAAAGGAAATCAGATAGCAGCAATGCAATGCTTGCAGCTTTACCTGAAGGATTCAGCACGAGCTTGGTTAAGAGGCCTGCCGAAGGGTTCCATCAAGTCATGGGACGATCTAGTAGACGCTTTTGTCGCCAATTTCCAAGCAACGTACAAAAGACCCGTCGGGATTGAGGAATTACGGCATTGCCAGCAGAAGCAGAAGGAATCAATGTGCGCATACATCGGGAGATTCACCAAGCTCTTAAACGCCACCGAAGATGTTTCCATCGACAGAGCAATCGACGCCTTCAGCGATGGCATCCGACGAGAAAGCTACATAGAGGAACTCGGGCGCAAAAAATCAAAAACCATAACCAAGTTAATGGAAATCGCCAACAGCTGGGCTGATGGCGAGGACAACGTACGGAAGCCGCGATAGCGCAGTGACGACGAAGACGACGACCAGCCGAAGCACGACTCGGGTGGACGAAGGGATCGCCATAGGAAAAGGAAAAACCGCAGCTACGACGATAGTAACCTAGTAGCCGCAGGATACTCTGATCGGCAGGATGATCGGTATGACGACAAACGAGATGATCGGCAGGACGGCAATCGGAACAACTCTGGAAACCGTGGTAACTACAAACCATGACCACAGAGAACTCCCAAGTTACCCTACGCCGAACAGATAAACGCTCCCTGCTACCTGCACTCGTACATCGACTCCAAGGATAACAAAACAAAGTCAAGCCACGTGCTCAGGGATTGTAGACAGTTCATTGAAATGCAGGAACTCATGCAGCAGCAGCCGCAGCAACCACCACCACCACCACCCCCACCGCAACACCAGGTCCAGCAGGTGCAGCCTCATCAACCCAATGAGGCGTTTCCACCACCACGTGGGCAGATGAGCATGATCCACAGAACGGGTGTCTCCAGAAGAGAAATGAAGAAGCTCACCCGAGAAATCAATCTGGCAGAAAGTATCATGGCAAACATCCCTGAGTATGTCGAGTGGTCGTCTCAGAACATTACGTTCAGCCGAGCAGATCACCCGATGACCATACCAAAACCAGGACACGCTGCCCTAGTAGTCGAGGCACAAATCGGGGGCTTCAAGATGAGCAAAGTTTTCATGGATGGTGGAAGCGGACTAAACCTGATGTTCGTCGACACAATCAAAAGTATGGGGATCACCATGAAAATGCTAGAGGATTCTGACACCTGTTTCCATGGAATTCTCCCTACTTCGCCGGCGTACTCTCTTGGCAAAGTTTACCTGAACGTCGTCTTCGGCAAACCCGACAACTTCAGGAAGCAGAAGATCGAGTTTGAAGTCGTGAACTGGGAATCACAGTATCACACTATACTCGGAAGACCAGCTTATGCCAAGTTCATGGCTGTACCACACTATGCATACCTCAAGCTAAAAATGCCTGGGAGCAACGGGACAAATATCACAGTCTATGGAAGTTTTTCGCGCTCAGACAATTGTGATCGAGATTTTCAGAGGATTGCTGCGAAGTTCGGGTTCAAACAGGAAGTCACCGATCTCCGCTCCAAGCCATCGCCACGCGACAATAAGGAAGAAAAGCACGTCAGGGAAACGAAGCAGAAGCCGGCCGACCTTGCTCCCGAAATGTCGGCAGCAAAAGCTTCGGCAGTTGATGACACAGCAGTCATAGGAGAAAGCAAGACACTGACAATCGCCATCAAGACCCCTAGTGAAATCAACGACGCTTCGAAAACCACTAACGTGGTGGACAAGCCAGAAGATAAGACGAACCCCTTCCTTGCGTAAAAGTAGATGAATAGCGTTCAGTTTTTTCCTTTATTTCTCAGCAGGGCCCTCCTTCTTTCGCCCTTTAGTTCCGTACTTACTTTATTAATGAGAACTTAAGTATTTGATCCCTTGATAAGCATTGTAGTACTTCAGAGCATCTAAGCTGCATCATCGTAAACCTTGCTTACGCCCCTTGGCAAACGACGGTCCAACGTGGTACGCGGCAAAAAGATCATGCTCCAAAAAAAGCCTCTACGAGTGCTAAAGGATGCAAAATAAACAAGGGCGCTAACCGTTCCCTCTGCTATAGATGCCTCTACGAGTGCCGTAAATAGTAAGAGTTTGGAAATACATATAATACAACCCACGTTCGATATTTCACTTATGGAGATATCAAAGAACAACGGGCTCATCGGCAGAGTTAATGCTCCCGATATATTCGGGAGCTACTGTCAAAACATACATCGGTTGAAATCAAAGTTGCACATACAACGGGTTTAGCAAGACCTGCAACACGAGCTGATCACTCAAACAATTTGCTGACCAACGAATACACATACGGGCAATTAAGATTTGCTCCTACAAAATTTGCCAACGGCATCGACACGGTACAAATACATACACATGTATCTACCGAAAAATAAGTGTCAACTACGCAATCCAAACGCTCGGATGAAGCAGCCAAACTACTTATTTACAATAAGAACGTGACCTTGAATCACTCTTGCAAAGTGTCTTTTTCTTCAGGTACCTTTGAGTCCCTTTCTAGCCTATCGACAATTACATTGGACGGCAGTACAACCTTCGGATACAGAAACTCCAAATCACCTGTTGCATTAGCAATGGATAGCAAGTCTGCCGAAGGATAACGTGCAAGGACGAGGGCAAGCGTAAATCTAGGCCCTGCAAACACTTGAGCCCGTCCTAGGTTCTTGATCTTCTTGGCATTGCTGAATTCTGACATTAAAGTCAACAGCGTGGGAGGAATTGCGTTCAACGGAAACATTGTCTTCCATATTACTCTTAGTCCCTTGTAACACTTGTCGAAGAAGTGATGGACTTGCTGGATCCGATCTTGGAACTGAGCAACAGCCGAAGCTTTCGAGTGCTCCCTCCAGAAAATTTCATCGGCTGATGATAGCTGGGTTAATGCGTTCACGCGTTCGTGAATCCGCTTGTTCTCTTCAGCACGGTTCAGAGCTATGACTGGCAAAGGAATCAATAGAGGATCAGACAATGCATTTTTGACAAAAGAGTAATGAGCGCAAGGACCAGGGAACTTACAGTTCAAACTTTCGGTGGCTTTATGAAGTTCAGTAAGAGCGTAGCGCTCTACTTCGGCTGCAATCTCGATCTTCTTCTTGATAATGGCAGCTAAGGCATAAGTGTTGCGCAGATCCTTCTCCATCTGCGCGATCCGATCCTTCATACGTTGGATTCGGTCACCTTCAGGGAGAGCACCCGAAGAATCATCGACAAACGCGGGCACTGGGAAAACCTGCAAGAAACAGTGTCAAAAAGCATGACGGATCGCTTCGCATCAGCATCAGAAGGTACTCCCATCGGGAGAAGTGCAAGTGAAAATATCATAACAAGGGTGTACTAGCAACATTGCTAGCACGGAGTTTATTACAAACATAAGTTTTGCGACAGAACATTGTTTCACATCAGCTCAAAGAGAAGTTTGTTACAAAAATCAAAGGGCTTGGGTGCGAGTCGATAAGCCGGGGCCAGCCGATGTCTTCCTTGATGAAACCAGCTCAAGGAGCTGACGTGCACACTTAAGGGCTGACGTTTTGAAGACGCTTAAATCAATGAACCGCCCATCTTGCTCTTTCGGCTGCTCCTTAGACATCTCTTCGATATCGGCCTTGAAGCCATGACCCATCATAAGTTGGAAGGCTAGGAGGGCACCATAGGTACGCGAAGTGCATTTGAATACCTCGATAACCTCCTTGGTGTCGACTGCGAAGGCGTCGATCAGCTGCCCCAGAGTCTTGTCTTGACTGATCTTGGGGAAGATCATTGAGTGCATCTGCGCCATGGCACCTTTCCCCTTTTCAAGAAGCTCCCGTGTAAGCTGGTGGGAGGCGAGAGTCATCGACACACCGTTTGCCGGAGAGTTGTTTGGAATCTTGTCCAAAGCATTGGCAGGGATGTCAGCGGCCTCTGCAAGAGAATGAAACAAAATGAATTACTGACAAAGAATCAAAATCATAAGTGCAATAATCGACAAAGAAGCATAAAAGAGATTACCAAGCAAAGCCAACGAAGACTGGCGAAGGAGTTCATCTTTTTCAGTCGCCCGAGCCTCGGCGGCCAGCCTAGACGCTTCCTCTTCTTTCAGCTTCTCCTTCAGCTTGCCTGGTTCCTCCTTCAGGGAGTCGACCTCTTGGCGAGCTGCGACGGCTATTTTGACTGCGCCGTCCAACTTTGAGGACGAAGATTTAACTTCCTTCTGCAGCCGAACCTTGTCTGCCTCCAGGGAAGTAAATTGGGAGGCGAAGGCCTCCAAAGAAGATATAACGCCCCGCAGGTCCTTAAGGAAAGAGGAAAAGTAGATGTTTGACAAAGAATCATTAAACAAGGCACGCTCCAGGAAATTCGCGTTGTAATCGAAAAAGACGTACGGGTTTTTCTGAAGGAGGGATCGTGGCGGCAGCAGTTGAAGGAACATCCTTCCCCCTAGAGAGGGAAGAAGCAGTCGACACCGGGCCGCGGGGGCTGCCTTAGGAGCCGAAGCTTCGGAAGCCGCGACGTCCAGCGGAGCAGCGCCAGATTTGGCTTTCTTAGACGGAGGTTCAATGAAACCTTCGTCACTGCGAAAGGAAATGGCTGACAAGAATTATGAAAGAAATGCGAGTAATAAAAGGCAAAATATGAATTCAGGGAAAAAGGCGCTTACATATCGAAGAGATCGTCTTCATCGGCAAAGCCGCCGGTTGATCTCTTCACAGGTGAAGCTCTGGTGTCCTCCACAGCTGCATTAACAAAGGTATCACGATCAGCGTCATCATCACGCACTGATCCCTCTGTGTCGCAAGCATCATTGGCTGAGGAAGGAAGATCGGTGTGGGCAGCTTCAGAATCTATCGGATCATCGTGTTCGCTCTGCGGGCTCGTATACTCGGCGGTATGAAAATCAACGGGGACTGAGGTGCCTCTTCCCTCAGAAGTATCGTTTGGCGAATCATGCAGGTTTCCAGAAACTATGGGGATCTGTCGAAGAAAAGAACAAATAAGAACAATAGTAATTATGTCGACTAAGTGGAATAGAGTAATAAGAGTATGAGAAGGAAAATTACCTCTGACGGTGGATGATCATCATCAAGAGGAAAATAAGAAGATATCAATGGGATCGAGTCTTCTTGACTAAAGAGAGTAAGGCGACGAACTTCATCAAGCAGCTCCTTTTCCGATAGTTCAGCAATATTTATCCTGGTTTCATCCTTTGGACCCGAATACAACCACATCGGACGAACTCTGGCCATGACTGGTTGGACTCGACGTTTCAAGAACACCGCTGCCACCTCTGTGCCGATCATAGTTTGACCATCGACTTCTTTGATCCGAAGGAATTTGGCAAATAACTCGTCGGTTGCTGTCCTTTCGTCGGGAGAGAGAATGTTCTTCCAAGAATGCCTAGGCTTGGCTTCAAGGACGTCGGCAAAGCAAGGAAGCTGGGACTCGGTTGTTTAGGAATCCTTGACATAAAACCATTTCAGTCTCCATCCTTGCACGGGTTCTCTCATTGGGAAACTGAAATAGTTAACCTCTGAACGGACAACAAACCCCACTCCTCCGATGACAAAAGATCCATTACTACTGCTGTATCTCTTTACGAAGAAGATCTTTTTCCACAACCCAAAGTGAGGTTCAATGCCCAAGAACGCCTCGCAGAGGGTGATGAACACAGCAATGTGAAGGATTGAGTTAGGGGTGAGTTGCCACAGTTGAATTTCGCAAGTCCGCAGAAGACGATGAAGGAATTCGTGGGCAGGAAGCGAGAGACCCCGATACAAGAACGACAGGAACATCACGGTAAAATCAGCAGGGGGATTGGGCCGAGAAATCGCACCTGGAAGAATCACATTCCCCTCGTCGGAGGAGATTAACCCGAGGCTTCAGGCCCTCTTCTCATCACGCTTCGTGATGGAGGACGCTAGCCAATCTCCAGGTTTGGCTATCGAGCTTGGCGGCACTGGCGGCGCCGGAGCTGGGGGAGGAGCATCTGGAGTGCTCCTCTTCGGAAGATTCGAGGAGGCTTTGGCGGCGGCGCCACCGCTCGTGGAACTGGTGGCGGCAGCGAGGTTCTTCTTCTTCACCATTGTGAGATCTGGGGAAGGTCTGAAAAGCGGTGGTGGCAGCGCAGCGGTTGCGAAAGAGAGAGGAAGAAGAAGGACAGGAAGATGCTATGGTGAATATGGGAGGAAACCAAAAATATTTTGTCCTTTGAAGGTTTTAAGAAAGGGAGAACTTGAGGATTGCGTGGGCACGCGTCGTTGCTGCCAGTTCATTAAGGGGGCCTTTTTCCATTGATGATTGCGGAAATCGAGGAGGCGCCTTGGTAACTGTACGAGAAGGACGGATATTGCTTAAAAATAGGGCCATACAGAGAAAGAATGGGCCCAGCGGGTCGCGTCTTGTTAGTCAAAATCAAGATGTCAGTAAACGTCATCAATGACGTCGTGAGGAATGCTCGAAGCATTCGAAGGAATAAAAAAGATATCGGATGGTGAACTTGAGTCTATGCACAGATTGCAAGCATCCGTACCTAGACTCGGGGGCTACTCCCATCGGGAGCGCTGGACGCGCACCCGACAGAATGAGGACTCGAAGAAAAAGACTGAAGGAAAAGATGATTGCTCAGCTCGAGGCACCGGTTGCAAGCACCGTGCCCGGACTCGGGCTACTCCATCGGGAGCGCTGGATGCGCACCCGACAGAATGAGGACTCGAAGAAAAAAGACTGAAGAAAAAGATGATTGCTCAGCTCGAGTCTGCACCCGGTTGCAAGCACCCGTGCCCAGACTCGGGGGCTACTCCCATCGGGAGCGCTGGATGCGCACCCGACAGAACTTTTTTGCACTCCAGGATCATGCCCGGGGACTTGATTCGTGTAGGGTAATGTTGTTTTGCCATCGGTAGTTAACTTGCAAAAGTTGGGCACGTTACACGTTATCCCTTGCGTGCGGAAAATATATCGGATGACCTATGAAGACTTGCGGAACAACTTCGGCGAGCAAAACGTTCGAGTGGTACAACTTGAGTCTACGCACGGATTGCAAGCATCCGTACCTAGACTCGGGGGCTACTCCCATCGGGAGCGCTGACGCGCACCCGACAAAAGAAGACGATGCTGATTCAAGATGAACGAGAACAATCAAGGAGAAGAACATTAATAGGAGGCATGCTTCAGTCTCTACCCAAACTATTTTTGGCTAGAAACTCAGGGGCTACTGACGTGGGCATTACCCTTCGGGTACCCGACATTGCCCTATCCTGTACAATCTAGTTGGAGGCCCATGAAGGCACTTGAAGGCAAGGTGGGCCACTTGGATGGCGCACCAGAAGGTTCCTTGGCGGGCAAGACAAGGAAGGAGCCGAACAAGGAAAGTTTGGATTTAGAACTACTGTAAATCTAGTCGTACTCGGTTAGACCTCTTGAGACCTGGCCCCCTATATAAAGGCCAGGAGAGGGGCTGCCGAGGGACACAATCAATCTTAGCAATCATAGCCACCAGAAGTCTAGAGCTAGGTCGCCGCAGCACTTAGCCTCTCGACGAGATCTCAGCCGAACCTTTCGGCACCCCATTGTAACCCATTATTATCATAATCAAGATCAGACAGGCAGGACGTAAGGGTTTTACCTCATCGAGGGCCCCGAACCTGGGTAAATCGCTCTCCCGCTTGTCTGTGAACCGATGTCTCGTATCGGCTTGCAGGATTCCATCAACCCTAAGCCCCAATCGGAGGGCATTGCCGAGGAGTATCCTCGACGAAGTTGCTAAAACTATCCGTGCGTTAATGAGGTTCCTTGATCCGTTTATCATCTCCTCGCAAACAAAAGCCATTGGTTATTCATTTATGTAGCACGGAACAAAGGTTCTTGTTCAGCATGTAGAAACCAGTACCTGTGATATTTCTTTAGTCCATTTATCTCCATCCCAATGTTCCATTCATTGAAGAACAAATAAGCCACATGAATTGTTGCAACAGTAATTCAGTTAATTTCTTTTATATAGTTTACATGAAATGTAGTAATTTAATATTTAGTTTTTTGTACTTTGAATGTACTGACCCATCTTTTTGTTGTGGCATATCATATGCTTTTATATTCCAGTGGACACATCAGGGAAAAATCCAGTTGTCCATTGGTTGTACTCGCGTATATCAGCTGCTATTTGTTGTCTCTGTAGATATATAGATAATTAAAAGTATGTGTACACATGCAACTAATTAGAGTATGCACTAGCAGAAACAGTACCAGAGCCCTGATAGTGTCTATTGTCTGAGTTAATGGATATAATGAGTCAAGAACTTGGAATTCTTCCTTCCTTATGTGCATGATCACGGTAGTCCAGTGATTATTTGATATGTTCACTGGAAAATAAGACTTTTTGGAAAGGAAAAAATTGTCATTGCAATATAAAATATTATTCGTATTAACAATAGTTCTAATGATGTTTAACTATACCTTGTCCCACGTAAAATATCCATCCATGACTCGTTGAATGGCTCCAGTTCTTGCAGCTAAGTGATCATCATTCTTTTTACTTTTATTCGTCTTTTGGCCTTTCCGATGTTTTTCTAGCAGGAATGATGACCTCCAGGCTGCGCATAGGTACCGATCATCTCCAACACGGAGAGATAAATCTCCAATGTAAGCATCGATAACCTGAACAACAAATGATTTGTGTCGTTAACACATAAACAGATTTGTGCATAATTCAAACAAAAACATGTATGTGCATAATTGAATCATAAGCTATGTACTTACATCATCTGTACACCATTTATGGTCTAGAACCACCTTCAGCCGTTGTGATGTCAATGTGATGCCAACATCATTTTTGTACACCCATTTTTTCCCATTTTGCTCGAGTCTTGCAAGCATAGTTGAACAAAAATCTCGAGCTGCTGCGATATGTTCCATCTGTTAAATCTGTCGAGTCTTGCGGCACTTCAATGTCATTGCTCGACGCAATAGCTGTACATACAAATGGTAGTCGGCTTAATATCCAACTAGTACACAATATATTCAGAAAAATAAAATAGGACCATTGTGTACCTATTGCGGGAGTTGGTTTTTTTCGAGGTTGACGTTTCGTGGATTCTCAATTATAAATGGATGTTGCAGTTTAAGAGGCAGCTTTCGCTTCCTCTTTCCATTTACATCTTCAGTCTTCGCGGTTGCACTATTCAAGCTTTTTGAGCCTTGTGAGGCAGCCCCTTTTTCTTCGTCATGTTTATTTATATTTTGGAGCGTTTCTTCAAATATCTTCGACGGAACCTCCGATGAAGAGGCATCTGATGTCTACGCACACTCTTTTCCTGTAGACAGTGTTGGGCCTCCAAGAGCAGAGGTTTGTAGAACAGCAAGCAAGTTTCCCTTAAGTGAATCACCCAAGGTTTATCGAACTCGGGGAGGAAGAGGTCAAAGATATCCCTCTCAAGCAACCCTGCAATCACGATACAAGAAGTCCGTTGTGTCCCCAACACAACTAATACACTTGTCGGATGTATAGGTGCACTAGTTCGGCGAAGAGATAGTGAAATACAAGTGGTACGAATGAATATGAGCAGTAGTAACGGCGCCGAGAAAATAGCTTGTCAGGCGTGCGCTGATGATAGTAATATTGCAGGAAGTAAAGATGCAATAGGAACAAGTAAATAAGCGATGGTTGCAGTATTTGGAAACAAGGCCTAGGGATCATACTTTCACTAGTGGACACTCTCAACATTGATCACATAATAAAACCACTCTACACTCTCTTGTTGGATGATGAACACCACTAATTGTGTAGGGCTACAAGAGCACCTCAATACCGGAGTTAACAAGCTCCACAACATTCGATGTTCATATTTAAATAACCTTAGAGTGCATGACAGACCAACGCAATTATACCGAGTACTAACATAGCATGCACACTGTCACCATCAAGCTATGAAAGGGGGAATAGATCACATCAATACTATCATAGTAATAGTTAACTTCATAATCTACAAGAGATCACAATCATAAACTACACCAAGTACTACATGATGCACACACTCGTCACCATTACATCATGGAGGAGGAATAGACTACTTTAATAACATCACTAGAGTAGCACATAGATTAATAGTGACATAAAGCACATTGCAATCATAAAGGAATATAAATAAGCACTTCACTATGCAATTCTGAATTACTTTTTGGCAAGATAACGAACACTAATTCATCATGTAGGCAAACTTTAAAGATGTATTCCCAACTACTAATAAACACCCCACGCTGTCACTGTGAGCATTCATAGGAGGTACTAACACACCACAATTTCATAGAGACATCCAACTCAAATCATAACTCAGTGAATAAGTATTCTGTGAAATATAGCCTAAGAGACCCACACGGTGCACACACTCGTCACCTTTACACACGTGTGACAAGGAGTCTCCGGAGATCACATAAGTAAAATCCACTTGAATAGCATAATGACATCTAGATTACAAAGCTCATCATATGGATCTCAATCATGTAAGGCAGCTCATGAGATCATTGTATTGAAGTACATGAAGAGAGAGATTAACCACATAGCTACCGGTACAGCCCTTAGCCTCGGGGGAGAACTACTCCCTCCTCATGGGAGACAGCAGCGTTGATGGAGATGGCGGTGGTGTCGATGGAGAGGCCTTCCGGGGGCACTTCCCCGTCCCGGCAGGGTGCCGGAACAGAGACTCCTGTCCCCCAGATCTTGGCTTTGCGATGGCGGCGGCTCTGGAAGGTTTCTTGTACCGTGGCTTTTCCGTATCGAAGATTTAGGTCAGGGAGCTTTAAATAGGCGAAGAGGCGGAGTCGGAAGGGTTACGGGGCAGCCACACATCAGGGGGGGCGCCCCCCCTTGGGCCGCGCCGGCCACCTGTGTGGGCTCCCCAGGGCTCTCTTCTGGCCCCTCTCCGGTGTTCTGGAAGCTTCGTGGAATTATAAGATGTTGGGCGTTGATTTCGTCCAATTCCGAGATAATTTCCTTACTAGGATTTCTGAAACCAAAAACAGCAGAAAACAGGAATTGGCACTTCGGCATCTCGTCAATAGGTTAGTTCCGGAAAACGCATAATAATGACATATAATGTGTATAAAACATGTGAGTATCATCATAAAAGTAGCATGGAACATAAGAAATTATAGATACGTTTGAGACGTATCAAGCATCCCCAAGCTTAGTTCCTACTCGCCCTCGAGTAGGTAAACGATAACAAGAATAATTTCTGAAGTGACATGCTACTTACATAATCTTGATCATACTATTGCAGAGCATATGAGATGAATGAAGTGATTAAAAGCAATGGTAAAGACAACGAGTAAACAACTGAACCATATAACAGAGACTTTCCATGAATAGTACTTTCAAGACAAGCATAAATAAGACTTGCATAAGAGTTACTCATAAAGCAATAGATTCAAAGTAGAAGCATTGAAGCAACACAAAGGAAGATTAAGTTTCAGCAATTGCTTTCAACTTGTAACATATATATCTCATGGATAGTTGTCAACATAAAGCAATATAACAAGTGAAATAAGTAAACATGTAAGAATCAATGCACACAGTTGACACAAGTGTTTGCTTCTAAGATAGAAAGAAGTAGGTAAACTGACTCAACATAAAGTAGAAGAATGGCCCTTCGCAGAGGAAGCATGGCTTACTATTTTTGTGCTAGAGCTTTTCATTTTGAAAACATAGAAACAATTTTGTCAACGGTAGTAATAAAGCATATGCATTATGTATAAGATATCCTATAAGTTGCAAGCCTCATGCATAGATTACCAATAGTGCCCGCACCTTGTCCTAATTAGCTTGGATTAACATGGATTATCATTGCATAACATATGTTTCAACCAAGTGTCACAAAGGGGTACCTCTATGCCGCCTGTACAAAGGTCTAAGGAGAAAGCTCGCATTGGATTTCTCGCTTTTGATTATTCTCAACTTAGACATCCATACCGGGACAACATAGACAACGAGATAATGGACTCCTCTTTAATGCATAAGCATTCAACAACAGTTAATATTCTCATAAGAGATTGAGGATTGATTGTCCAAACTGAAACTTCCACCATGGATCATGGCTTTAGTTAGCGGCCCAATGTTCTTCCCTAACAATATGCATACTCAAACCATTTATCATGAAAATCTCCCTTACTTCAGACAAGACGAACATGCATAGCAACTCACATGATATTCAACAAAAGTAAAAGTTGATGGCGTCCCCAGAAACATGGTTACCGCTCAACAAGCAACTTATTAAGAAATAAGACACATAAGTACATATTCTTCACCACAATAGTTTTTAAGGCTATTTTTCCCATGAGCTATATATTGCAAAGACAAGGAATGAAGTTTAAAGGTAGCACTCAAGTAATTTACTTTGGAATGGCAGAGAAATACCATGTGGTAGGTAGGTATGGTGGACACAAATGGCATGGTTATTGGCTCAAGGATTTGGATGCACGAGAAGAATTCCTCTCAATGCAAGGCTAGGCTAGCAAGGTTGTTTGAAGCAAACTCAAGTATAAAACGGTACAGAAAAACTTACATATGAACATATTGCAAGCATTATAAGACTTTACATCGTCTCCTTGTTGTTCAAACACCTTAACCAGAAAATATCTAGACTCTAGAGAAACTAATCATGCAAACCAAATTTTAACAAGCTCTATGTAGTTCTTCATTAATAGGTGCAAAGTACATGATGCAAGAGCTTAAACATGATCTATATGAGCACAACAATTGCCAAGTATCAAATTATTCAAGACATTATACCAATTACCACATGCAGCATTTTCTGTTTCCAACCATATAACAATTAACGAAGCAGTTTCAACCTTCGCCATGAACATTAAGAATAAAGCTAAGAACACATGTGTTCATATGAACGAGCGGAGCGTGTCTCTCTCCCACACAAGCATGAATTTATTCAGAGAATGAAAATAACAAAACGAAAATAAAAGCACACAGACGCTCCAAGTAAAGCACATAAGATGTGACGGAATAAAAATATAGTTTCACTAGAGGTGACTTGATAAGTTGTCGATGAAGAAGGGGATGCCTAAGGCATCCCCAAGCTTAAATGCTTGAGTCTTCTTGAAATATGCAGGGATGAACCACGGGGGCATCTCCAAGCTTAGACTTTTCACTCTTCTTGGTCATATTGTATCATCCTCCTCTCTTGACCCTTGAAAACTTCCTCCCACACCAAACTCGAAACAAACTCATTAGAGGGTTAGTGCATAATCAAAAATTCACATATTCAGAGGTGACACAATCATTCTTAACACTTCTGGACATTGCACAAAGCTACTGAAAGTTAATGGAACAAATAAATCCATTCAACATAGCAAAAGAGGCAATGCGAAATAAAAGGTAGAATCTGTCAAAACAGAACAGTCCGTAAAGATGAATTTTTTAGAGGCACCATACTTGCTCAGATGAAAAAGTTCAAATTGAATGAAAGTTGCGTACATATCTGAGGATCACTCACGTAAATTATCAGATTTTTCTGAGTTACCTACAGAGAATCATACCCAAATTTGTGACAGCAAGAAATCTGTTTCTGCGCAGTAATCCAAATCTAGTATGACTTTACTATCAAAGACTTTACTTGGCACAACAATGCAATAAAATAAAGATAAGGAGAGGTTGCTACAGTAGTAACAACTTCCAAGACACAAATATAAAACAAAAGTACTGTAGTAAAATAAAAACATGGGTTATCTCCCAAGAAGTGCTTTCTTTATAGCCATTAAGATGGGCTCAGCAGTTTTAATGATGCACTCCCAAGAAATAAGAGTTGAAGCAAAAGAGAGCATCAAGAAGCAAATTCAAAAAAAAATTAAGCCTAACCCACTTCCTATGAAAAGGAGTCTTGTACACAAGTAAATTCATGAAGAACAAGGTGACAAGCATAGGAAGATAAAACACAAGTAACTTCAAAATTTTCAGCATGTAGAGAGGTGTTTTAGTAACATGAAAATTTCTACAACCATATTTTCCTCTCTCATAATAATTTCCAGTAGTATCATGAACAAACTCAACAATATAACTATCACATAAAGCATTCTTCTCATGAGTCTCATGCATAAAATAATTACTACTCCCAACATAAGCATAGTCATTCTTATTAATTGTAGTGGGAGCAAATTCAACAAAGTAGTTATCATCAAATATAGGAGGCATATTGTAATCATAATTAAATTTATCCTCCATAGTAGGTGGCACCAGAAGACCACTATCATTATAATCATCATAAATAGGAGGCAAAGTACCATCAAAGAAAATTTTCTCCTCAATGCTTGGGGGACTAAAAATATCATGCTCATCAAAACCAGCTTCCCAAGCTTAGAATTTTCCATAGCATTAGCAACAATGGTGTTCGAAGCGTTCATACTAATATCATTGCTACTAGCATGCAAATAAGGTTCCATAGGTTTTTTAATTTTCGCATCAAACAATCCATGTCTTAACTCAGGAAATAGAATAAAAAGCTCATTGTTTTCCATTATGCCTAACTAGTGTAAACAAGAAACAAAAAGATGCAATTGCAGGATCTAAAGGAAATAGCTTCGAGCACTCACACATCGGCAACAATGCTAGGAAATAGCTTAGTAGTCGGAGGATGTGAATACCTTTTACCTTACCTCCCCGGCAACGGCGCCGTAAAATAGCTTGATGTCTACGCACACTCCTTTTCCCGTAGACGATGTTGGGCCTCCAAGAGCAGAGGTTTGTAGAACAGCAAGCAAGTTTCCCTTAAGTGAATCACCCAAGGTTTATCGAACTCGTGGAGGAAGAGGTCAAAGATATCCCTCTCAAGCAACCCCGCAATCACGATACAAGAAGTCTCTTCGTGTCCCCAACACACCTAATACACTTGTCGATGTATAGGTGCACTAGTTCGGCGAAGAGATAGTGAAATACAAGTGGTATGAATGAATATGAGCAGTAGTAACGGCGCTTGTAAAATAGCTTGCTGGCGTGCAGTTGATGGTACTAATATTGCAGGAAGTAAAGATGCAAGAGAAACAAGAATAAGCGATGATTGCAGTATTTGGAAACAAGGCCTAGGGATCATACTTTCACTAGTGGACACTCTCAACATTGATCACATAATAAAACCACTCTACACTCTCTTGTTGGATGATGAACACCACTAATTGTGTAGGGCTACAAGAGCACCTCAATGCCGGAGTTAACAAGCTCCACAACATTCGATGTTCATATTTAAATAACCTTAGAGTGCATGATATACTAACGCAATTATACCGAGTACTAACATAGCATGCACACTCGTCACCATCAAGCTATGAAAGGGGGAATAGATCACATCAATACTATCATAGTAATAGTTAACTTCATAATCTACAAGAGATCACAATCATAAACTACGCCAAGTACTACATGATGCACACACTCGTCACCATTACATCATGGAGGAGGAATAGACTACTTTAATAACATCACTAGAGTAGCACATAGATTAATAGTGATATAAAGCACATTGCAATCATAAAGGAATATAAATAAGCACTTCACTATGCGATTCTGAATTACTCTTTGGCAAGATAACTAACACTAATTCATCATGTGGGCAAACCTTAAAGATGTATTCCCAAGTACTAATAAACACCCCACGCCGTCACCGTGAGCATTCATAGGAGGTACTAACACACCACAATTTCATAGAGACATCCAACTCAAATCATAACTCAGTTGAATAAGTATTCTCGTGAAATATAGCCTAAGAGACCCACACGGTGCACACACTCGTCACCTTTACACACGTGGGACAAGGAGTCTCCGGAGATCACATAAGTAAAATCCACTTGAATAGCATAACGACATCTAGATTACAAAGCTCATCATATGGATCTCAATCATGTAAGGCAGCTCATGAGATCATTGTATTGAAGTACATGGAGAGAGAGATTAACCACATAGCTACCGGTACAGCCCTTAGCCTCGGGGGAGAACTACTCCCTCCTCATGGGAGACAGCAGCGTTGATGGAGATGGCGGTGGTGTCGATGGAGAGGCCTTCCGGGGGCACTTCCCCGTCCCGGCAGGGTGCCGGAACAGAGACTCCTGTTCCCCAGATCTTGGCTTCGCGATGGCGGCGGCTCTGGAAGGTTTCTCGTACCGTGGCTTTTCCGTATCGAAGATTTAGGTCAGGGAGCTTTAAATAGGCGAAGAGGCGGAGTCGGAAGGGTTACGGGGCAGCCACACAACAGGGGGGCGCGCCCCCCCTTGGGCCGCGCCGGCCACATGTGTGGGCCCCCGTGGCTCTCTTCGGCCCCTCTCCGGTGTTCCGGAAGCTTCGTGGAATTATAAGATGTTGGGCGTTGATTTCGTCCAATTCCGAGAATATTTCCTTACTAGGATTTCTGAAACCAAAAACAGCGAGAAAACGAGAACCGGCACTTCGGCATCTCGTGAATAGGTTAGTTCCGGAAAACGCATAATAATGACATATAATGTGTATAAAACATGTGAGTATCATCATAAAAGTAGCATGTAACATA
>NC_061513.1:324702189-324733790 GCF_022539505.1 Lolium rigidum | reverse complement strand
AAATGGCCAGGAAGACCCGGTCCAGCTGACAGCTGTCCCAGCCTCCCCGCCCAGGCCCGAAGCAAAGGATGTTGTTTGGTAGGGTGAACCCAGAATAGCTATCTCTTCTCTTACATGATGACCCTAACCAAGTTGAAATGAGATAAGATGTTATTCGGTAGTACATGTAAGAGCTGAGCTGAGATGAGATGAGATGTCGTTTGGTAGCATATATATGGGATGAGATAGTGAAGATACTCATCGCAAAAAAAAAGATAGTGAGGATACCACCTCAATCGATTTTAGCGCTAAATTCACTATTCAAATAAAATTAGACTATATGTAAGTATAAAATACCCACTTTATAAATACACTTTATAAATCTAGTCCTGGCGTCGTATTTTTATTCATATTATTGGTTTCCCACTACACTTCTTTCATTTCAAAAGGCTTAACTAGCTCGAGACATCCCTCCGGCAAGACACAACCCGAAAACCTCAACATTTCCGAATTGATTTTAAGTATGGGGACGTATTGGTTCATCTCCAAAGAGATTCTTGTAGTACTCCATAATATAAGTTTGCAGTGTTAGCTGCAATTACTTTTTTTTCGATAAAGGGAATATATTAATATCAAGAAGATACCAATTACACCCAGCTTCTACAACAACGCACCACCCTAATGGCACTACGGATGCACACAGCCAAAAACAAGAAAAGAAACCTAAGAAACAAAAGTCCCGCTACAGTATCCCGGGCCTAACAAACAGCAATACATCCACCGCCAAGACAACACCTGAATTACAGACTCTCCAAAAATGACGCCTCCAAGAAGGAAACAGTGCTCAAACACCGTCGTCGCCCGATCAAAGATCTTAGGTTTTCACCCTGAAGATAGTCCACGCTCTCAAAACAATGCCTCCACCAAGGTCATTGCCAGACACTACCAATTAAGGCCACACCTTGGGTTTTCACCCTGAAAGGTAGGACTCTGCACTTCACCTCTGTTGTCGTCCCCACTTTCATACCGCTGCTGTGAAGCACGCAACACCAAGCAAGTCCCTCAACAGCGCGGAGACTTGAACCTCCCTTAGCTAGTCCTTCCCTCCGGCTTTCATGAAATTCTCTTCTTCCGACTTTCATCATGGATCCATAGTCACTTAATGTCAACACAGAAAAAGAGCTTCGCGCCGCTCCCTCCAGAACCAATCGGTCGGAATAAAAACATGGGTGCGCATGACCGAATACCCCCGATCCAGCAAACTCCAGGCAAAAAGCACTGTTACATTCGCCGGCGGAGCCTTCCGGAACTCAACCCCCAGCCAGATCACGAGTCCATGCCTCCGGTAGGTCCTCCTCTTCACGCAAGAGAGGCCCTAGGACCGCCGCCTTTATTCAGGTCGGACCCCCACGTCGGCGACCATCCCGGCCTGGCGAAACCAACCCTCCACCGGCGACGCCATCGCCGGCTTCCATGCACCTCCATATCGCCGCCGGATCGCGGTAATAGATCAAAAGATCCACCAGCATCAATCGCAGGCCGACCCTCTCCGGCGAAGAAGAGGGCCACCTCCTCCGTCGAACCCAAGGCTGTTGCCCCGGGCGCCCTCGTGTCGCGGAAGAAGCCCGAGATATCGCCTCCACGCACCGGCGAGAGGCGGGGGGGGGGGGGGGGGGGCATGGCGCAGACCGAGGGCCTGGCCGCCGCCCACCACCAGCCCCTGCCGGTGTGCTAGGGGTGGAAGCCTACGAGAGCCGCCGCCGCCCATGACCATCCGCGCCGGCCACCGCCGTATGCGTCGAGGAGGGTGATACGTCTCAAACGTATCTATAATTTCTTATGTTCCATGCTACTTTTATGATGATACTCACATATTTTATACACACTTTATGTCATTATTATGCATTTTCCGGCACTAACCTATTGACGAGATGCCGAAGAGCCAGTTGCTGTTTTCTGCTGTTTTTGGTTTCAGAAATCCTACAAAGGAAATATTCTCGGAATTGGACGAAATCAACGCTCAGGGTCTTATTTTTCCACGAAGCTTCCAGAAGACCGAAGGGGATACGAAGTGGGGCGACGAGGCGCCCAGACCACAGGGCCGCGCGGCCTGGGTGGGGCCCGCGTCGCCCTATGGTGTGGGGCCCTCGTGCGTCCACCAACCCTACCCTTCCGCCTACTTATAGCCTTCGCCGTGAAAACCCCTGTACCGAGAGCCAGGATACGGAAAACCTTCCAGAGACGCCGCCGCCGCCAATCCCATCTCGGGGGGGATTCAGGAGATCGCCTCCGGCACCCTGCCGGAGAGGGGAATCATCTCCCGGAGGACTCTTCATCACCATGATCGCCTCCGGATTGATGTGTGAGTAGTTCACCCCTGGACTATGGGTCCATAGCAGTAGCTAGATGGTTGTCTTCTCCACATTGTGCTATCATGTTAGATCTTGTGAGCTGCCTATCATGATCAAGATCGTTTATCTGTAATGCTACATGTTTTTTATGTTCTTGCATGCTCTCCGTTGCTAGTAGAGGCTCTGGCCAAGTTGATACTTGTAAATCCAAGAGGGAGTATTTATGCTCGATAGTGGGTTCATGCCTCCATTGAATACGGGACGATGACGAGAAAGTTCTAAGGTTGTGGATGTCTCTGTTGCCACTAGGGATAAAACATCAATGCTTTGTCTAAGGATATTTGTGTTGATTACATTACGCACCATACTTAATGCAATTGTCTGTTGTTTGCAACTTAATATCGGAAGGGGTGCGGATGCTAACCTCGAAGGTGGACTTTTTAGGCATAGATGCATGCTTTGGATAGCGGTCTATGTACTTTGTCGTAATGCCCTGATTAAATCTCATATTAGTCATCGTGATATGTATGTGTATTGTTATGCCCTCTCTATTTGTCAATTGCCCAACTGTAATTTGTTCACCCAACATGCTATTTATCTTATTGGAGAGACACCACTAGTGAACTGTGGACCCCGGTCCATTCTTTTACATCTGAAATACAACCTACCCAAACTTCGTTTTTACTGTTTTTCGCAAACAAACATCATCTTCCACACCATATATTTAATCCTTTGTTTACAACAAGCCGGTGAGATTGACAACCTCACTGTTAAGTTGGGGCAAAAAGTATTGTGATTGTGTTGTGCAGGTTCCACGTTGGCACCGGAATCCCTGGTGTTGCGCTGATGGCGTGTAAGACACACATCCGTTGGGAACCCCAAGAGGAAGGTGTGATGCGTACAGCAGCAAGTTTTCCCTCGGTAAGAAACCAAGGTTATCGAACCAGTAGGAGTCAAGGAGCACGTGAAGGTTGTTGGTGGCGGAGTGTAGTGCGGCGCAACACCTGGGATTCCGGCGCCAACCTGGAACCTGCACAACACAATCAAAATACTTTGCCCCAACGTAACGATGAGGTTGTCAATCTCACCGGCTTGCTCGTAAACAAAGGATTAGATGTATAGTGTGGATGATGATGATTATTTGCGAAGAACAGTAAAGAACAATTGCAGTAGATTGTATTTCAGATGTAAAGAATTGGACCGGGGTCCACAGTTCACTAGTGGTGTCTCTCCCATAAGATAAATAGAATGTTGGGTGAACAAATTACTGTTGGCCAATTGACAAATAAAGAAGGCATAACAATGCACATACATATATCATGATGAGTACTATGAGATTTAATCAGGGCATTACGACAAAGTACATAGACCACTATCCAGCATGCATCTATGCCTAAAAAGTCCACCTTCGAGTTATCATCCGAACCCCTTCCGATATTAAGTTGCAAACAACATACAATTGCATTAAGTATGGTGCGTAATGTAATCAACACAAATATCCTTAGAAAAAGCATCGATGTTTTATCCCCGGTGGCAACGAGACATCCACAACCTTAGAACTTTCTCATCACGCCCTGCATTTAATGGAGGCATGAACCCACTATCGAGCATAAATACTCCCTCTTGGAGTTACAAGTATCAACTTGGCCAGAGCCTCTACTAGCAACGGAGAGCATGCAAGAACATAAACAACATATATGATAGATTGATAATCAACTTGACATAGTATTCAATATTCATCGGATCCCCACAAACACAACATGTAGCATTACAAATAGATGATCTTGATCATGATAGGCAGCTCACAAGATCTAACATGATAGCACAATGAGGAGAAGACAACCATCTAGCTATCGCTATGGACCCATAGTCCAGGGGTGGACTACTCACACATCGATCCAAAGGCGATCATGGCGATGAAGAGACCTCCGGGAGATGATTCCCCTCTCCGGCAGGGTGCCGGAGGCGATCTCCTGAATCCCCCGAGATGGGATTGGCGGTGGCGGCGTCTTTGTAAGGTTTTCCGTATCGTGGCTCTCGGTACTGGGGTATTCGCGACGAAGGCTTTAAGTAGGCGGAAGGGCAGGTCAGGGGGCGTCACGAGGGGCCCACACAGCAGGGCCGCGCCGCCCTGGCGTGTCGCCGCCTCGTGGCCCCACTTCGTATCTCCCTCGGTCTTCTGGAAGCTTCGTGGAAAAATAAGCCCCTGGGCATTGATTTCGTCCAATTCCGAGAATATTTCCTTTGTAGGATTTCTGAAACCAAAAACAGCAGAAAACAAAGAATCGGCTCTTCGGCATCTCGTCAATAGGTTAGTGCCGGAAAATGCATAATAATGACATATAGTGTGTATAAAACATGTGAGTATCATCATAAAAGTAGCATGGAACATAAGAAATTATAGATACGTTTGGGACGTATCATGCGCCGCACTACACTCCGTCACCAACGACCTTCACGTGATCCTTGACTCCTACTGGTTCGATAACCTTGGTTTCTTACTGAGGGAAAACTTGCTGCTGTATGCATCACACCTTCCTCTTGGGGTTCCCAACAGACATGTGTCTCACGCGCCATCAAGACAGTTTTCTGGCGCCGTTGCCGGGGAGATCAAGACACGCTGCATTGGGAGTCTCCCACATCCAATCTCTTTACTTTGTTTTTTTCTTGCTTTACTTTACTTTATTTACTGCTTTGTTTGCTTTCTCTATATCAAAAATACAAAAAAATTAGTTACTTGCATTTACTTTATTTAGTTTACTTTATTTACCTTTTGTTTATTTCATCATGTTTCCTCCTAAATACACTCTGAAAGATATACCGGTAGGACAAGGGTCTATCATTGGAAGAGATAACATAGAAGATTTTTTCACTCATGTTAGTACAACTGAAGATTTTGAAGATAGACACTTGGTAGAACTTGCTCCTACTTATGAAATTGCTGCCGCTTCTTTAGTACACATGTTGGAAGCTAGATTTGTTAATCTCAACCCCGTAATACAACATATGTTTCTTACACTCTGTGATATGGAGGAAGGAGAAAAGAAAGATTTTGTCTTAGAAACCCTTCTTAAAGAATTTGGTGATGTAGCAAGAGAAGCTACAAAAGTCTTTATTAAATATAAGCTGCTTGGCCTTTATACCAATTTTGCTAGTACCCTTGAAAAAATGGAAAAAGATAGATTAAAGTACACTAATAAAGTTAATTGTGAAGGGGAGATTAAGACATCAATACCTTGCAAGCTCTTAGGAATTATGATTGGATTGTTCCTGAAAATCTGTTTGATGAGAATAGCAAGCCTAAGAGTAATAAAAAAGGGGGCTCTGAAACTTACATAGGTAAGATACAATGCTAGTTGAGAAAACTCCAAACCCCTCTGCTAATGCTTCATCTCTCGATAATACTTGATTCACACTTTCTACGCCTAGCTGAAAGGCGTTAAAGAAAAGCGCTTATGGGAGACAACCCATTATTTTACTTCTGCACTTTTGTTTTATATTTGAGTCTTCGAAGTTGTTACTACTGTAGCAACCTCTCCTTATATTTATTTTAGGGATTTCTATTTTCGTGCCCTCGGGTCCTTAGTTGTGCTCAGTTTTCCCCAGCTCCTTCCTCAGTTTTACCCAAGCGTTTGTCTGAAACCATCACACGTGATGTAACGGCCGGTTGCCCGACGGTTGACCGTTATCTTCTGACTAGTGGGGCCACGTAGAGCCTGCAAAGACACGTCAGACCATCCATCTTTGTTTGACCGTAAGCATCGCTGTATCCCCGACCAAAACGCGAACGAGTGGGGCTTCGGTATATCAAATGACAAGTGGGGCCATGACGCTGATACAAGGGGCAATACACGGGTAGGATTAGATTTTTAAACGGAGCTCTACAGGCGATGGCACGGAGGAGGTGGCATGCGGGGTGCCGAGATGAGATCGACGTCCACAAAGAACTGCATGAGGCGAGACCGGTACGCATTAGATAGATATGAACTAGACGCGTTTAACCATGCAAAGAAGAGAAGAAATGGTCGACGACATCGACGACCACCTCAAAACTTTGACTGACCGTAGTCGGACACGAACGCGAGCAATGTAGAGAAAACTAGTGTCTCTCCTTTCTGGCGTGTATAGGTGGGTGCTAGGAGAGTGTGGTGGCGAAGGGAAAGACCTCGCGGCGGTCTATGGCGTCCAGCATAGCGGGTCGGCGTGGCCGTGCCCACAGCGGCGTGCATGCATGATCGGCATTGGCATCAGCATGTACGTTCGGCATTGGCCTCGGCGGTATCTCCGGTGTGTCGGTGATCGAATGAGGGGACGGGATTGAGGGTGCATCCCGACGTTGACCTAGCAGATGGCGGCGAGCATAGCCGTTTCCGACCATGCCGATATCGGCATCGGCATCGTTTGGAGGCTGTGGTGCTCGAATCAAGTTGGGATTTGTTTCTTGTAGGCCAAAATGAATTTGAAACAAGTTTCATGTTGAAGGTTAGGTAACGAAAGTTTGTAACTATCCCAAAATTATACTAGCGCCATGGTGAGGTTCTTTTTGATAGAGCTATACGGTTGGGCAAACTTTTTTGACACTTTTTAGATAGGGTTCCTTGTTGTTACACGTATGGCATCATGTATGGAAAATTTGGGGTCATTTGGAGATGTTCGAAAAAATCACTTTGCTTAAGCGCATGCCGTTTCATCTCGCTGAAACCAGCTTTTCTAACAAGGTGATTTTTTCTACCTTCTCTAAATAACCTCAAATTTCATACAGCTGATCTTCTATACATAGATAGATAGATTGTTTCATTTTTACATTTTTCGAACTTTTTATTTCCCTTTACAATACCCAATTGATTTTCAGGTCAAAACCTCGAAAAACAGCATCATGTATGGCATCATTTTCACCCTAAATTTTCTGAAACTTTCCCTTTTAGATATTCCCTGTTGTTATAGGTATGCCATCATGTATGCCAAACTTGGTTAGGTCTCACTGAAACCAGCTTTTGTAACAAATTAGGTTTTTTCAGCGTGAAAAGTAATGGCTACAACAAATTGTTGATGGTTTATCATTTTTTTGCGTGAAAAGTAATGGCAACAACAAATCGGTGATGGTTTATCATTTTTTGCGTGAAAAGTAATGGCTACAACAAATTGTTGATGGTTTATCATTTTTTGCGTGAAAAGTAATGGCTACAACAAATTGTTGATGGTTTATCATTTTTTGCGTGAAAAGTAATGGCAACAACAAATCGGTGATGGTTTATCATATTTTTTGCGTGAAAAGTAATGGCAACAACAAATTGTTGATGGTTTATCATTTTTTGCGTGAAAAGTAATGGCTACAACAAATTGTTGATGGTTTATCATTTTTTGCGTGAAAAGTAATGGCAACAACAAATCGGTGATGGTTTATCATTTTTTTTGCGTGAAAAGTAATGGCTACAACAAATTGTTGATGGTTTATCATTTTTTTGCGTGAAAAGTAATGGCAACAACAAATCGGTGATGGTTTATCATTTTTTTGCGTGAAAAGTAATGGTAACAACAAATCGGTGATGGTTTATCATTTTTTGCGTGAAAAATAACGCCTAAAACAGTTTATAATTTTTAGCGCGTGAAAAATAATACGTAAAACCGCCCTTCGAGCATACTTAGAGGGTGGAAGCTAATTAACCGCCAACGAGAGAGAGAGGGGTTATCCTGCCCGTTCCCTATATCATACGATCAACGGTCGGTGGGCACGATCCGCGTGACATGGGCTAGACCAATCGGAGCGATGATGCACGTCCGCGAGAATTTGTGAAGAGAGAGGGCAAAACTGAGTACTATCAAGAAACCAAGGGCACCCGAGTAGTAAATAGACTAAGGGATTCAAATATGAGATTTGAAAAATGGAAAATGCGTGTTTTGTACAATGAAACCCATCTTGGCCTACCTCAAACTATTTGCAATACCAATATACATCGGTGTGAGAATTGTGGCCTCATTTAGACAAAGTATGATTTGGGGGAAGCTGTTTTGGGAAGGGCTTATTGTGGAAAACCATGCACCTTCATAGCTACTAGGTGATTTGAGAAGTGGCAATTTGTGGTAAAACTTGATTTATCTATGATTTATCTATGATTTGAGAAGTGTCAATTTGTGGTAAAGACTCCATGAGTAAGTGCCACTCTTTTTAGGATTTTTTTGCACATCAAATGACTCATTTAACTAGTTAATCCCATTTGTTGACTCTCCGTTGACCAGCCACTTGAGGGTAAAACTGAGTATATTGCACTAGCCGGCATTAGCACTCGAGGGGAAAATTGAGCACACAAAAAATGCTAGTATAAGACTCGAGGGTATACCTGAGTATATCTAAATTTCCGGGGTTAGACTCGAGGACACGTGCAATTGTTGACGCGCGGACGCGGGTCGCGGTGGAGAAGTCGAGACGTGCAATCGTGGACGCGTGTCGCGTTGCGAGAAGTCCAAGACGTGCGGACGTGCACCCGTGCACGCGTGGGACGCGGGTCGCATTAACCACCCCTCGCCTTTATAGACGCCTCCTCGCACTCGTCTCTGTCACTCTCACTCGCTCACGCATCGCCAACTCTCTCCCACGTCCCATCATCTTCTCCAAAGCAAAAACCCTCTCCCTCTCCCTCTTCCTCTTCCTCCGCCGGAGAGATGGACAAGGAGAATGCCAATCCCATCGTCGAGGTTGGCTCGAAGCGCGACGCCTCCATCTTCGGCCCCATCCCCTCGATGGACGACGCCGCCGCCGCCGCCGTCGCCGGTGCATCGGAGGCTGCTGCCGCCGGTGGCAGTCAGATCCCGGCGGGATGGGACCCCTACGACCCCGTGCCGTACGTCCCGCCCCCGAACCCCTACGACACCTCCCTGGAGGACCCATGGAACGAGGTAACTACGGTTTGCTTCCTTTTTGTTCCCCATTCCTTTTTGAACCCTATTTTTGCTGGTGTAGATGGATCTGTAGATGGATGAGTATTGGGCTAATATTTGCGCCGATTTTATTCCATTTTGTTTTGATCACTTCTTGATTTCGTTTAAGATTTGGGGTTCGGCTGTTCGGTTAATTTATGCAAGTAATATTGGATCTCAATCAGTTAATTTATGCAAGTAATCATGGGATCTCAATCAGTTATTTTATGCACTAATCAAAAGATATCAACCGTTTAATTTTGCAAATAATCTCGAATGTGTTCAAGTTCAGATCTAGTTCAGATCTAGAATCTGTTTCTTTGCCTATGATGAATGGTTGGGCACAAATTTTTACAGGGAGGGTTCAGCGAACCATTGCCGTGTACAAATCTGTTGTGCATGAGCTTTAGTTCGCTTACACCTTCCCCGTAGATATATAATCATGTCCACTCTAACCGAGGCTGACTCTGTTTTTCTTAACTTTGTTATCATGTACGTTAGTCATCGTTGCAACTCATTCACTAGTTTCTGTTTGATATGGATCGGATGTCCGGCGGCGACGTCGGCAGCGATGAAGAGCGAGGAGGACGTCAAGACTCGCCGAGTCTCTGCGGAGGCTGCGGGTCGGCCGATACATCTCCTACTTCGCCAAGGAGGTGTACGGGTGCCCCTTCCGCACCAGGAGACTCGGCGCCACGGACTTCAACTGCCTCGTCACGCATGCCGAGAACATCAGCAACACCTTCCCCAAGGTCGGCACGACAGTGAACGTCTACTCCTTCCGCGCCAAGCACGGGGCGCTCGGCATGCACCTCCGCGGCTTGCGGCGGGTGGAGATCTCCGCCGGGCGCATGCCTCCGCTCAAGCCCAAGGCTCCCAAGGGGAGCAAGAGCAACAAGTGGAGGGAGAGCCGGATGGGGTAGGCGGAGTCCCGGACGTGTGCTGCGCTCGCTGCTGCTGCCTCCTAGTTTGTTGTTGGGATCCCTTTGTTGTTAGCTAGGGATCCCTTGTTGTTATGTTAGTATGATGGTGCTTTGTGAAGAACCTGTTACTATGTTGGATGCTGTGTATGCAGCCTATTATCTATCCATATTATCTAGGGATTATCTATCCCTAGTCTACTATATTTTGTTGGCCGTACTTAGTTTTCTTGATTTACTATGACTTGTGAATTTATCGTACATTATCCTGGAGATTTGCTTCTAGATTTAACTACATACATATGAACCGGAGGGAGTACTAGATTTGCTGCCATATTGGGCAAACAACGAGGGCCAAAAGGCACAAATAATTGAAGAAAGTCAGAAATGCAAGCTTCTCTAGATTTTATACTAATTTGGTGAAAAGGACGAGAGAGAAAGAGGGGAAAAAGGTGCACTTAATAGGGATGCCAATTTGGGGCCGAGAGAGACGGAACCCAGCTCCTGCTCACGTGCAACCAAACGCTTCTCGTCCTGTCCCACGCGGTCCCTTTCTACCAGCCCCACGCGACGCGGGCCCACACGACTCGGCCCCACAAGACGCGGCCCCACACGTGACGAACGTCAACTAAACGGGAATCCCGCCGTCCGAGCTGCTTACGCGGGTTTCAAACAAGGGCTTGGGGAAAACTGAGGAAAAACTAAGGAGCTGGGGAAAACTGAGTACAACTAAGGACCCGAGGGCACGAAAATAGAAATCCCTTTATTTTATTGCATTGTTGTGCCAAGTAAAGTCTTTGATAGTAAGGTTGATACTAGATTTGGATTACTGCGCAGAAAGAGATTTCTTGCTGTCACGAAATTTAGCAGCCCCTTCTGTAGGTAACTCAGAAAAATCTGCCAATTTACGTGCGTGATCCTCAGATATGTACGCAACTTTCATTCAATTTGAGCATTTTCATCTGAGCAAGGTAAGTGCCCCAGAAAAATTCGTCTTTACGGACTGTTCTGTTTTGACAGATTCTGCCTTTTATTTCGCATTGCCTATTTTGCTATGTTTGATGGATTTCTTTGTTCCATTAACTTTCAGTAGCTTTGTGCAATGTCCAGAAGTGTTAAGAATGATTGTGTCACCTCTGAATATGTGAATTTATGATTATGCACTAACCCTCTAATGAGTTTGTTTTGAGTTTGGTGTGGAGGAAGTTTTCAAGGGTCAAGAGAGGAGGATGATATAATATGATCAAGAAGAGTGAAAAGTCTAAGCTTGGGGATGCCCCCGTGGTTCATCCCTGCATATTTCAAGAAGACTCAAGCATCTAAGCTTGGGGATGCCCAAGGCATCCTTTCTTCATCGACAACTTATCAGGTCACCTCTAGTGAAACTATATTTTTATTCCGTCACATCTTATGTGCTTTACTTGGAGCGTCTGCATGTTTTATTTTTGTTTTTGTTTGAATAAAATCGGATCCTAGCATTCTTTGTTTGGGAGAGAGACACGTTCCGCTGTTTCATATGAACACAGGTGTTCTTAGCTTTACTTTTAATGTTCATGGCGAAGGTTGAAACTGCTTCATTCATTGTTATATGGTTGGAAACAGAAAATGCTTCATGTGGTAATTGGTATAATGTCTTGAATAATTTGATACTTGGCAATTGTTTTGCTCATATAGATCATGTTTAAGCTCTTGCATCATGTACTTTGCACCTATTAATGAAGAACTACATAGAGCTTGTTAAAATTTGGTTTGCATGATTGGTCTCTCTAAAGTCTAGATATTTTCTGGTGAGGTGTTTGAACAACAAGGAAGACAATGTAGAGTCTTATAATGCTTGCAATATGTTCTTATGTAAGTTTTGCTGTACCGGTTTGTACTTGAGTTTGCTTCAAACAACCTTGCTAACCCAGCCTTGTATTGAGAGGAATTCTTCTCGTGCATCCAAATCCTAGAGCCAAAAACTATGCCATTTGTGTCCACCATACCTACCCACTACATGGTATTTATCTGCCATTCCAAAGTAAATTACTTGAGTGCTACCTTTAAAATTCTATTCTTCGTCTTTGCAATATATAGCTCATGGGAAAATAGACTTAAAAACTATTGTGGTATTGAATATGTAACTTATGTATCTTATTTCTTATAAGTTTCTTGTTGAGCGATAACCATGTTTCTGGGGACGCCATCAACTATTACACCTTTGTTGAATATCATGTGAGTTGTTATGCATGTTCGTCTTGTCTGAAGTAAGGGTGATTTATCATGATCAAATGGTTTGAGTATGCATATTGTTAGAGAAGAACATTGGGCCGCTAACTAAAGCCATGAATCATGGAGGAAGTTTCAGTTTGGACATCAATCCTCAATCTCTTATGAGAATATTATCTCGTTGTTGAATGCTTATGCATTAAAGAGGAGTCCATTATCTCGTTGTCTATGTTGTCCCGGTATGGATGTCCTAAGTTGAGATTTATCAAAAACGAGAAATCAAATGCGATCTATCTCCTTGGACCTTTGTACAGGCGGCATAGAGTTACCCCTTTGTGACACTTGGTTGAAACATATGTTACGCAATGATAATCCATGTAAATCCAAGCTAATTAGGACAAGGTGCGGGCACTATTGGTAATATATGCATGAGGCTTACAACTTATAAGATATCTTATGCATAACACATATGAATTATTACTACCGTTGACAAAATTGTTTCTATGTTTTCAAAATGAAAAGCTCTAGCACAAAAATAGTAATCCATGCTTCCCTCTGCGAAGGGCCCAATTCTTTTACTTTATGTTGAGTCAGTTTACCTACTTCTTTCTATCTTAGAAGCAAACACTTGTATCAACTGTGTGCATTGATTCCTACATACTTGCTTATTTGCATTCATCATATTACTTTGTGTTGACAATTATCCATGAGATATACATGTTGAAGTTGAAAGCAACTCGCTGAAACTTATATCTTCCTTTGTGTTGCTTCAAAGCTTTCTACTAAGAATTTATTGCTTTACGAGTTAACTCTTATGCAAGTCTTATTGATGCTTGTCTTGAAAGTACTATTCATGAAAAGTCTTTGCTATATGATTCAGTTGTTTAATCATTGTCTTTACCATTGCTTCGAATCACTGCATTCATCTCATATGCTTTACAATAGTATTGATCAAGATTATGATAGCATGTCACTTCGAAATTATCCTTGTTATCGTTTACCTACTCGAGGGCGAGTAGGAACTAAGCTTGGGGATGCTTGATACGTCTCAAACGTATCTATAATTTCTTATGTTCCATGCTACTTTTATGATGATACTCACATGTTTTATACACACTTTATGTCATTATTATGCATTTTCCAGGCACTAACCTATTGACGAGATGCCGAAGAGCCGATTCGTTGTTTTCTGCTTGTTTTTGGTTTCAGAAATCCTACAAAGGAAATATTCTCGGAATTGGACGAAATCAACGCCCAGGGTCTTATTTTTCGACAAAGCTTCCAGAAGACCGAAGGGGATAAGAAGTGGGGCGACGAGGCGCCCAGACCACAGGGCCGCGCGGCCTGGGTGGGGCCCGCGCCGCCCTATGGTGTGGGGCCCTCGTGCCTCCACCAACCCTGCCTTTCCGCCTACTTATAGCCTTCATCGCGAAAACCCCTGTACCGAGAGCCACGATACGGAAAACCTTCCAGAGACGCCACCGCCGCCAATCCCATCTCGGGGGGATTCAGGAGATCGCCTCCGGCACCCTGCCGGAGAGGGGAATCATCTCCCGGAGGACTCTTCATCACCATGATCGCCTCCGGATTGATGTGTGAGTAGTTCACCCCTGGACTATGGGTCCATAGCAGTAGCTAGATGGTTGTCTTCTCCTCATTGTGCTATCATGTTAGATCTTGTGAGCTGCCTATCATGATCAAGATCGTTTATCTGTAATGCTACATGTTGTGTTTGTTGGGATCCGATGAATATGGAATACTATGTCAAGTTGATTATCAATCTATCATATATGTGTTGTTTATGTTCTTGCATGCTCTCCGTTGCTAGTAGAGGCTCTGGCCAAGTTGATACTTGTAACTCCAAGAGGGAGTATTTATGCTCGATAGTGGGTTCATGCCTCCATTGAATCTGGGACGAGTGACGTGAAAGTTCTAAGGTTGTAGATGTCTCGTTGCCACTAGGGATAAAACATCAATGCTTTGTCTAAGGATATTTGTGTTGATTACATTACGCACCATACTTAATGCAATTGTCTCGTTGTTTGCAACTTAATACTTGGAAGGGGTGCGGATGCTAACCTGAAGGTGGACTTTTTAGGCATAGATGCATGCTGGATAGCGGTCTATGTACTTTGTCATAATGCCCTGATTAAATCTCATATTAGTAATCGTGATATGTATGTGCATTGTTATGCCCTCTCTATTTTTCAATTGCCCAACTGTAATTTGTTCACCCAACATGCTATTTATCTTATTGGAGAGACACCACTAGTGAACTGTGGACCCTGGTCCATTCTTTTACATCTGAAATACAATCTACTGCAAACACTATTTTTTATTATTCTTCGCAAACAAACATCATCTTCCACACCATACGTTTAATCCTTTGTTTACAGCAAGCCGGTGAGATTGACAACCTCACTGTTAAGTTGGGGCAAAGTATTGTGATTGTGTTGTGCAGGTTCCACGTTGGCGCCGGAATCCCTGGTGTTGCGCCGCACTACACTCCGTCACCAACGACCTTCACGTGATCCTTGGCTCCTACTGGTTCGATAACCTTGGTTTCTTACTGAGGGAAAACTTGCTGCTGTACGCATCACACCTCCTCTTGGGATTCCCAACAGATGTGTGTCTCACGCGCCATCAGAGGGGAGAGCCCGTCCGCCGTCTGACAAGGGATTAACTTATCAATGCCTATAGATTGTAGACTAGGGTTTTAGTCGGAAGTAGAGGGCAAGTAGATCTCGAAGGTTTCAGCCGAAAAGTACTCGACGATGTAAAAACTAGGGTTGCGTAGCACAATGAATTGATTCTCTCTTTGTCCCTCTACTCCCCCTTATATAGGAGGCGGAGCCGAGGGATTCGTAATACAGAAGTTACAGAGTCCGGGAGGGTTTCTAACCCGTCCCGTAAGATTACAAGTGGTATTTTCTAATACAACTCTAGCTTTCCTTAATAATAACTTGGGCTTCCGAATCTTCTTATTCTTCGAGTCATGGGCCTTCAGTAAACTCCGGGTACCATTTTCGGCAGGCCCATTGGGGATGCCTATGTCAGTAGCCCCCGACATTTTGCTTGAATCGAAGAATCAAGGATAATCTCCAACTTTAATCATTCAATACTTCTGTCGAATTTATCACATATCTTTGGATATGTGATTATATATTGTACAGGGATGATGGTAGTTGGGGCTAGTTCATCTGACAGATCAGGTACTAGTTAACTGCTCTAGTGGCAATCTGCAAAAACCTACTTCAAGATCACGTCCCTGGACATGATCTCGGGATACTGGTGCAAACTTCGACAGGTGCCGCTTAAGGTCTTACCATTCTGTCGAGTCCCAGTCATATTTTATAGGGTACCTAACCCGTCCATTAGGATTTTTCTTCGTATCTGTTGATACGGAAAAAAGTAGCGAACCGACGTCAGAGACGGTGCCACGCCGCTCAGAACGGATCTGGGGTCTTACCTTCGCAAAGTTTTGCGGCATTCAGAGATTATTCGCGACTTTGGCGCTCCGAGAATATATTGTCGAGTGCTTTTTCGGTGTTGGAATAGCACATTTTATTGAGTCAACGGATGACTTATATTGCTCTCCCGATGGGAGTATATGTAGAGTTATTTGTAACTCGAAATATGCTCACTTTTCCTTCTTTCTTATTGTTATAATTTCATCGGGTACGCGAACAGCGTTCCCGATGGGAGTAGCCCCCGAGGCTACAGCCAAGGACTAGTGCTTGGTTGTAGGCTCAACACTTTAATGCCTGATGTCGCTATATTGTCATTCTTTCTCGAACTTTTTCATATCTATCGGGTGCGCGACCAACGCTCCTGATGGGAGTAGCCCCCGAGGCTATGAACAAATGCTTGCATTTGGTCATAGGCTCTCGCCATTTCTATTTTGTCATATTCGAATTTTCCTTTTTTCCAAAGTAGCCCCCGAGCATTTGGGCAAAAACTTGTATTTGATCAAAGGCTCTCGAAATAATCAATAATCTTCTGCTATCGCCATTCTTATGAAGCTTCATAGCCGAGATTTTCTCTTGCCAAAGTGACATCATTGCTGACGATAGCCACGATTTCTGTATCGGGAAAATGCGAGAACTGC
This sequence comes from Lolium rigidum, assembly GCF_022539505.1. Classification (NCBI taxonomy): domain Eukaryota; kingdom Viridiplantae; phylum Streptophyta; class Magnoliopsida; order Poales; family Poaceae; genus Lolium; species Lolium rigidum. The sequence continues at coordinate 324,717,309 of NC_061513.1, read as the reverse complement.
TCTCTCTCTGTCTTGCGGGCCCAAATTTCTTATCAAGTTGACACGTCGTGCAAGTGGGGGACACACGTCCTCCACTTTTCCTGGCGCATGCACTATAGCGCCTGTTCTTTCCCTTCTTAATGAAATTACATTCTTACCCTTTGTCCACGTGTACACCATCTATCTCACAATTTCTCCATCCAACGGTGCGCCGATTCACCGCACCTCTACTTAAGGTCATCGGCTTCCTCCTTCCACACTTTCGCTCGCGCCGCTCCTCTGCTCTCCTCTGTCAAAAATCCCCATTGCGCCCAACACATCTCGAGCTCAACCATACTCACGCTTTTGTCATGCGCCATTGTTGATGCCACCTCGGAGACTCACCAGGCACGCACAACACTCCCAAGTCCAAGATGGCATCCGCGGATCTGGGGAGCACTGAGTGGGAGAGATCCAAAATCTCCCCCCAAGACATCAACTTGCTGAAGAAACTTGGGATCAGCAAGAAGCAAGACGCGTTGCGCTTCCCCAGCGAAGAAAGCTATCCAACCCCTCCTATGGAGTATCGGGTCAGTTTCGTTGACCATCTCATCCGCGGTATTTCTGCAACCATTCACAATTTTCTACGGGGGTTGCTTTTTGTGTACGGATTGCAACTTCACCATCTTACTCCCAACTCCATCCTCCACATCTCAATCTTCATCACTCTTTGCGAATCCTTCCTTGGAGTCCAACCTAACTGGACTTTATGGAAACGCATTTTTCTCTGTCGCCGCAACGGCTCTGCCAATGTTTCCTATAACATAGGCGACGTTGTTATCTGCGTTCGCCCTGATGTCGAGTACTTCGACATCAAATTCCCTGACTCCGTTCAAGGGTGGCGCAAAAAATGGTTGTATATCCACGAGGAGAACCATGGCTCAATTGAAGACAACATTCCCCCTTTTGATGGTACCGAAAAAATCTGTCGCCGTCGGTCCTGGGATGCAGAGGCTAGCGACGAAGAAAAAGTGGCGACAGAGGCGCTGATGACACGCATCTACCAGCTTCAAAATACCCGAGGACAAGAATTGTCGGGTATCCAAATCACGACGTATTTCCTTAGGATTAGGGTGCAGCCTTTACATGCACTCTTTTCTTTTCTTCTTTTGGTACTGCTATTTCTTCGATTGCTGTTTACTGATATAAATCCATGTCGATACTTTTTCTATCTTTTTCCAGAACCATAAAACTGCGTCGCCTCTTCCTCCCCTTCCCGAAGGTGGGGAAGTCGAAGAACGGGCTGTTGTCACCGACGACAACCAGGGTACTTCTCGCCCTGAGAGTGAAATCGTGGGTTCTCGAAAATCCGCGACATCCTCTGAAAAGGAAGTTGAAACCGAGGCTACTGCATCAACACACTCTCCTCCCCCAGCTGCTTCTCCAAAGAACAAGAGAAAAATGGACGAAGTTATCGATTCCGGCACCTCCAAAGCCGGCGCTTCGCGTGCCGAAGAAGTTGTTCCTGATGCTGGAATGAAAGCTTTCAACCCTTACGAAGATGCTCTTGTCAGCTCGTAAGTCCTTGCTACTCTTGTTTTTTACTCTCGATTTTTTGTCTATTTTCTTATCTTGTTGCCTTTTATTGTAGTGGTGGCGAGGAAGAGAATCCACCTATTGACACGACTGCTCGTATGAGTACGTCGCGTACTTTAGTTGTTTCTGAAGCTCAACCTGATGGGGATGAAACTTCGCCCCCTCAGCAAAATATCGAGCATCCAACTCCCGTTACCAGCCCCCGTGCCTCTTCGCCAAAGAGGGTGTTATCACCAGAATTTGACCGAGTCAGAGGTGGGCCGCGATCAAGATGGACGTGAAGAAATATATGTATAGAAGAAATACGTGAATCGGCCTTTTACCAAGTTGGGCTTAATTGTCCGTGTATCTGTAACATATTAGATCGCATCGTAGTTTAGAAGTTAGAATCTTACTCGTGCACGGTTTGGTGCACGCCCACATTAGAAAGTCCGCTGGACTATAAATATGTACCTAGGGTTTATGGAATAAACAACAACCAACGTTCAACCACAAACAAATCTCGGTGCATCGCCAACTCCTTCGTCTCGAGGGTTTCTACCGGTAAGCGTCATGCTGCCTAGATCGCATCTTGCGATCTAGGCAGCACAAGCCTGCCTACGTTGTTCATGCGTTGCTCGTATCGAAGCCTTTTTGATGGCGAGCAACGTAGTTATCTTAGACATGTTAGGGTTAGCATTGTTCTTCATATTACATGCTTTCGTAGTGCAACCCTTGCATGTCTAGCCGCCCTTACACCTATCTTAGGTGTAGGGGCGGCACCCGCTTGATCATAGTTTGGTAGATCTGATCCGTTACGATTGCTCCTTGTTCTACAAGGATTAGTTTAATATCTGCAATAGTTAGGCCTTACAAAGGGGGAGGATCCAGCGGCACGTAGGGTGTCGTTCGTTGGCCCTAAGCAGGATGTTCCGAGGATCAACCTCGTGTTGGTTTTTAGGCCCTGTTTAGGATCGGCTTATGATCACCGTGCGTGGCCGCGAGGCCCAACCTGGAGTAGGACGATCCGATTATGCGGTGAGAACCCCACATCGTCGTAGATCTCATTAGCTTTACCTTGATCAAGCAGGACCACCATATATTCGGACACCTCGTCTGAATCATGGGTGGATCGGCTCTTTGAGCCGATTCACGGGATAACCTCGAGAGCCGATCGAGGCTCGTATTTAACGTTTACGTGTGTGCCCTGCAGGAAACTAAGCGAGGCATCATCCACACCTTCCTGACCAGGTATAGGTCAGGTGGCACGCCCTTGTGATAAACATCGGTGCGTGCGACCAGGAGGCTTTGCGGGCCGTCGCTCAGAGGGACTGGGGCAGCCGCAGCCCTAGTTGTTCCCGGCTCTACGGTGTTGCCCGTCTCGCGCCGCCGGTGGGTTTCGACGTCAACACATTCCGGCACGCCCGGTGGGACCGTCGACGACATCCACGACATCGCCATCTACATCCGAGATGGTGGAAGACACTCCGGTCACGTACGCGGATCTGCCTCGATGAGCTCAAGAAGAAGCATGACGAGATCAAGGCAACCCTCGAAGCCGAACTCATCGGCTCCTTCCACCGAACCCGCTCCCATGGCGTCGGTGGAAGGGTTTCACACCCGAAGGCGCGCTCGATGGAGTGGACCTGTCCGCCCCGTCGAAGAACGCACCAGGTCGCCGCGGCAGGAGATCAACTACATGGTGGCTCATTCGCTGCACCGCCACTACGAGAGCTCTGGTGAACACCTTGGAGCGTGTCGCTCGCGCGTCGTCCGGAGATCATGAGTCACCGGTACTCCCCGTCGGGACCGGCTCTGGGGACTTTCAAAGGAGAGATGCCGCTCCAGCCCCAGCCGTTCGCATGGGTAGCACCGGAACTGCCGAACTCATCGGCATACGTCGTCTACAAGATTGGTGGTGATCCTAGCGACTACCAATTCCTACCTGAGCCACCTAAGGAGGTCCCGCACGGATACGCGTGCGCATACGTGCCGGACTGCAACGCCTGGGCACTCTCGAACCAGGCTGCAATAACAGCGGCCTCTGGAACGGCAGGAGGAACGTCAGGAGCAGATCCTGAGAAGCAGTCGTGGCTGGCTAAGTACGCCGCCCCGACAAACCTCCAAAGCCCAGCTCCTGCAGTTGGCTTAGAACCGGAAAAACAAGCATGGCTGGTTAAGTATGCCACCCCGGCGAATCTTCAGGGTTCGACACCTTCAGCCATCACGGCGGATCAGATTTGTGCAATTCGAAAGACCAGTTCGGCATGATGCCGAAAGGGGAAGGCGTTCGGCTACACCAAGCCGTACCCCAACAGCTACGAACCGATCCCGCCGCCACCCAAATATCGGCTCCCGGACTTCACAAAGTTCAGTGGATCAGACGGGCCCAGCTCCATCGAGCATGTGAGCCGATATTTGGCACAGCTGGGCACGATCTCAGCGTCAGATGAGTTGCGCGTGAGGTTCTTCTCACAGTCCCTCACAGGATCGGCTTTCGGGTGGTACACATCGCTACCACCGAACTCCATCCAAACTTGGAAGCGAGTTGGAAGAGCGGCTCCATGAACAGTATCATTCGAAGCTTCCGAGTCTAGCATTGCCGATCTAGCACAACTACGTCGGAAGCGCGGAGAAACCGTGACGAATACATCCAGCGCTTCAGGAGTCTTAGGAACCGATGTTATTCGGTTCGTATAACCGAAAAGGAAGCGATCGAGTTGGCAGTAGCGTGCCTTGCAACACAGCTCAAGGACATGGCCTCCCAAGCAGAATATCCCTCGCCGGCGCACATGGTTCGAAACTTTCAGCATATGAGCAGCGCCACCCGGACCTGTACCAAGACAAGTTCAAGCGTGCGATAGCCCCGGTCGATGCGAGAGGAAGACGAAGTTCCTCGCGGGAGACCAAGAAGTAGCAGTGGCTGAGTGGACTCGGGGAGGAACCCCCGTGTCCCGCAAATGGGTAAAGCCACCGGGCCCGCCCAGGGGATTTGATTTTGACGTGACCAAGACTGAGCAAATCTTCGACCTCCTACTCAAGGAAAAGCGATTGAAGATACCCGAAGGTCTCAAATTCCCCACGGCGCAAGAGCTGAATGGAAAGCCATACCGCAAATGGCATAACTCGCTCTCCCATGCCACCAACGACCGCGAGGTGTGGCGTCAGCACATCCAAGCGGCGATAGAGAACGGGCGTCTAATTTTCAACCAGTACGCCATGAAGGTCGATACCCAGCCCTTCCCCGCCGTATACATGGTGGAGTATGCTTGCCATGGAGGGTGCCAGCCGGGTTTCCTGTGCAATATCAACATGGTAGATCTTGGACACCACGCGCGGCAAGGATGGAGATGAGGGCAGCTGCTCTCATAGCAAAGAAACAGAGGAAGCCGCTCCACGCGATCGGCTCCGCCAAGACGGCAAGCGCTACATAACAGAGGGAGAAGTGAAGAACATAAGATATCAACGACCTCTCTCTGATCACCTCCTCAACAAGTATGTGAGTCAGTACGACCAACGCCGACGGTCCAGCGATGATGATGAAAGAGATCGTCTGGCTAGAAGACATCGTCGGCATAATCGCGATGAGGAGGAGCACGAGCGTTGCGCCAAGGGAAAGGCAAGGGAGCGGGACGACGAGGACAGGCACTGGGATTGCCCTTTCTTCAGGCACTGCTGGGATTCAGGAATGAGCCGATTGCCAACAATCGGCAATTGCCCAGAATGCAACCGAAAAAAGAAGGAGGCAGCCAACGTGTCCGTGTTCGAGCGCTTGGGACCTCTCCCGCCACAGAGCAAACGAGCTAAGTCCCCTCGGTTGGAAGATCTCGAAGATTCAGAAGACGAGGGAAAAGAAGAAGACAGGTACCACCGGCCAAGGTGGTGCCCTGACGGACTCAGCCGTCCCCAGAAACGTAGGGTTCAACGATTGCGCGGCCTGGAAGAAGCCGAGAGGTTATACTTGCATACATTGAGGAAGGCAAGGCCTCGATCTCGGCTGCGAAGGTTCAGCGAACCCTGGATGAAGAGGGTCGTCCACGAAAAATGGAGTGGCGCCCCAAGCAAAGGAAAGCCGATGATGAAACATCGGCTGGCACAAACATGGTGCTCGTTCTTCCGACAAAACTCAGTGCTCCACGGTTACACGATACATCCAAGGTGGACGACAGCAAGCGCACCAACATGATAAAGTCAGAGATTGGGCTGGTTTTGTCTACCGGCCTGGACGAGTAGCAAGAACACGTCAATGAGCAAACATGGCGAGGCTGATCCTTGTGATCGGCCCAAAAAAATTTATGAAGGGACATTACAAAACCTTTCATCGAACAAGCAACATGGAGGCCGATTCCAGCAATCGGCCAAAATTATCCTCACCCACCATTTTGCTTGAGTTCAACATGTTATCCAACGGAGCCGATACCATCAATTCTCTTGACAGAATCGGCTCGGGGGAGGCACCCAGGAGGATAGAACACGAGGATATGCACTAGAAGCGTCTCATCCTTTGGTGATGGGTATTGAAACATTGGGGGCCGATTAAGAAAATCGGCCAAATAAAAAAAAAAAATTTACAGCCGATGCAAGGGCATCGACTTCAGAACTAAGGAAAGCCGATACGTGGCCATCGACCCAAGAGGATCAATGGAGCAGGAAGTGGATCCTCTCTTCGAAGACCTCCGGATTCTCTCTTCAGCTGGGGCAGTTCGTGAGATCATGACCAGGTTGTATCAAGTCCACCAAAGTAGACTGAAGAAGCTCGGGGGGCAGCTCGCCCTGAAGGTTCTCTGCTCTGGAGAGCCGATTTTGTTCAAATCGGCTGGCTCTGCATCATGACTTGGGAACCGATGGCGGCACATTTGGTTAGTCCACTGATATGCTCGCCTTGATAGAGGCTCGGGGGGCAACTGATTGCGTAGGATTTTCTGTTCTTAAGAAGCCGATTGGGATTTCATCGGGTGGCCCTCCATCATAACCTTTTTAAAAGGGGATTGGGCGAGTATCACCGAAATATCTGAAAACCCAGAGGTATCGACTTCAGCATCAAGTCGTTTCAGCAGTGGTTCTGGGGCTCTCGTAAGAGCATCGATCTGCCTAGTTATCAGCCAGAGCTCAGGGATGGATCGTGAAGGATTGATATGTTAACATCAGCTCTCGGGCACCGATCAAATTCGCGATCGCTCCAACGTCAAAGGGGTGAAGAATGGGACATTGAGAGACCGGTGCGTTGTCATCGGCTCATTACGCATTGGCAAAGGGGACGAATCGGCAAGGTCAGCATGAGAGGGAATCGGCTAAATTAAGCTCAAAGGAAATCAGCAAAAACGAATTGGGGAAAAGTTCTTCATTAATAGGCGGGATTTCTTACATCAAAGAGCTGATTGCTCTCAGAAGGAAATACTAGGGGATACATTGCCCCATCTACTACTACTGGCCCTATGCTAGAGGTTCTATCTACGGGCCGTCACTGCCTCGCTGTCGTCGCCGTCGTCGCCGTTGTCGGCGCCGCTCCCGGCGGGCTCGTCGTCGCTCCAATGGCCGCCGACCGGGCCCTCGTTGTCCTCGTCTTCTTCGTCAGCGTCGTCCTCATCGCTGTCGAAGTCGCTAAGGTTGCCCGGTGATACGTCTCCAACGTATCGATAATTTCTTGTGTTCCATGCCACATTATTGATGTTATCTACATGTTATATGCACACTTTATGTCATATTCGTGCATTTTCTGGAACTAACCTATTAACAAGATGCCGAAGTGCCGCTTCCTGTTTTCTGCTGTTTTTGGTTTCAGAAATCCTAGTAACGAAATATTCTCGGAATCGGACGAAATCAACGCCAAAGTTCCTATTTTCATCGGAAGCATCCAGAACACCCGGGAAGGATCAGAGGGGAGCCCTGGGGGCCCCACACCACACCCCGGCGCGGCCAAGGGGGGGGGGGCGCCCCCCTAGGGTGTGGGCCCCCCTTCGACCTTCCTGCGCCGCCTCTTCGCCTATAAGAAGCCCCTGGATCAGAAAACCCTATCACGTTCGACGAAACCCACGAAAACCTTCCAGAGCCGCCGCCATCGCGAAGCCAAGATCTGGGGGACAGGAGTCTCTGTTCCGGCACCCTGCCGGAGCGGGGAAGTGCCCCCGGAAGGCTTCTCCATCGACACCGCTGCCATCTCCACCGCCATCTTCATCACCGCTCGCTGCTCCCATGAGGAGGGAGTAGTTCTCCATCGAGGCTCGGGGCTGTACCGGTAGCTATGTGGTTCATCTCTCTCCTATGTGCTTCAATACAATAATCTCATGAGCTGCCTTACATGATTGAGATTCATATGATGATGCTTGTAATCTAGATGTCACTATGCTAGTCAAGTGAGTTTTACTTATGTGATCTCCGAGAGACTCCTCGTCCCACGTGTGTAAAGGTGACGAGTGTGTGCACCGTGTGGGTCTCTTAGGCTAGATTTCACGAGAATACTTATTCACTGTTGAATGGCATAGTGAGGTGCTTATTTATATCTCTTTATGATTGCAATGTGTTTGTATCACTACTATCTATGTGCTACTCTAGTGATGTGTTATTAAAGTAGTTCTATTCCTCCCGCACGTGTGTAATGGTGACAAGTGTGTGCACCGTGTTAGTACTTGGTTTGTGCTATGATCATGATCTCTTGTAGATTATGGAGTTAACTATTGCTATGATAATATTGATGTGATCTATTCCTCCTACATATGCATGAAGGTGACGAGTGTGCATGCTATGCTAGTACTTGGTTTAGTAGCGTTGATCTATCTTACACTAAAGGTTACTTAAACATGAGCATTATTGTGGAGCTTGTTAACTCCTAGGCATTGAGGGTTCGTGTAATCCTACGCAATGTGTTCATCATCCAACAAAAGTGTAGAGTATGCATTTATCTATTCTGTTATGTGATCAATGTTGAGAGTGTCCACTAGTGAAAGTGTAATCCCTAGGCCTTGTTCCTAAATACTGCTGAGTTACTACTGCTTGTTTATTGTTTCTCGCGTTACTACTCGCTGCAATACCACCACCATCAACTACACGCCAAGCACTTTTCTCGGCACCGTTGCTACTGCTCATACTTATTTATACCACCTGTATTTCACTATCTCTTCGCCGAACTAGTGCACCTATTTGGTGTGTTGGGGACACAAGAGACTTCTTGCTTTGTGGTTGCGAGGGTTGCATGAGAGGGATATCTTTGACCTCTTCCTCCTCGAGTTCGATAAACCTTGGGTATCCACTTAAGGGAAACTTGCTGGCTGTTCTACAAACCTCTGCTCTTGGAGGCCCAACACTGTCTACAAGAATAGAAGCTCCCGTAGACATCAAGCACTTTTACTGGCGCCGTTGTCGAGGAGGAAAGGTAAAAGGCACTCATACTACGGTCTCGGGTAAAGTATTTTTCCGAGCGCCGTCTTGTGTGTGCTCGAAGCTATTTCCTTTAGATCCTGCAATTGCATCTTGTTGTTTCTTGTTTACACTAGTTTGGCATAATGTACAAGAGTGAGCTTCTTATTCTATTTCCCGATTTAAAACATGGATTGTTTGATGCGAAAATTAAAAAACCTATGAAATCTTCTTTGCATGCTGGTAGTAATATTAGTATGAACGCTTTGAACACCATTGTTGATAATGATATAGAAAGTTCTAAGCTTGGGGAAGCTGGTTTGCATGATATTTTTAGTCCCCCAAGCATTGAGGAGAAAATTTTCTTTGATGATACTTTGCCTCCTATTTCTGATGATGATAATAATAGTGGTCTTTTGGTACAACCTACTATGGAGAGTAAATTTTGTTGTGATTATACTATGCCTCCTACACTTTATGAGAATAATAATGATAGCTACTTTGTTGAATTTGCTCCCACTACAACTAATAAAATTGATTATGCCTATGTGGAGAGTAATAATTTTATGCATGAGACTCATGATAAGAATGCTTTATGTGATAGTTATATTGTTGAGTTTGCTCATGATGCTACTCGAAAGTTATTATGAGAGAGGAAAATATGGTTGTAGAAATTTTCATGTTACTAAAATGCCTCTCTATGTGCTGAAATTTTTGAAGCTACACTTGATTTATCTTCCTATGCTTGTTACTTTGCTCTTCATGAACTTGTTTATTTACAAGATTCCTATGCATAGGAAGCATGTTAGGACTTAAATGTGTTTTGAATTTGCCTCTTGATGCTCTCTTTTGCTTCAAATACTATTTCTTGCGAGTGCATCAAGAGGCAAATTCAAAACGACCCCAAGTCTAGCATGCTTTCTATGCATAGAGTCTTAATGTGCAAGCATAGAGAAGGTAAATCAAGCAGCTTCAAATTTCAGCATAGAGAGGCATTTTGTAACATGAAAATTTCTACAACCATGACTCTCTCATAATGGCCGGTAGCATCATGAGCAAACAACCATAAAGCATTCTTTATCGTGAGTCTCATGCATAAAAATTATTATACTCCACATAGGCATAATCAATTTTATTAGTTGTAGTGAACAAATTGGCAAATGTATCATTATTATTCTCATAGGACATATTATATCTGGCAAATTACTTCTCCATATTAGGTGCATCATCGAAATAGGAAGGCAAATATCATCAAAATCACTGAAGGACTAAAATATCATGCAAACCGAAATAGAACTTTTCTATTATTATCAGCAATGGTGTTCGAAGCGTTCATACTAATATTACTAGCGACATAAATAAGATTTCATAAGGTTTTTTAATTTTCAGCATCAAACAATCCCATGTTTTAAATCGAAATAAATAAACTCTTGTTGTCATTATATTGACTAGTGTAGGCAAGAAAGCAGAGATACAATCAGCAAGGAAATAGCCGACTGAGACTGTGGTGCGGCCCGGCTGTAGGTGCTACCGCCCGACCTCGCATTTCGGCTTCACGGAATATTCTGGGCGAGTGTTGGGCCTTATGAAGCGTGCAGTCAGAACAGCAGCAGAGGTTCCTTGAAGTGGGTTGAACATGCGGAGGAAGAGGTCAAGATTATCCCTCTCAGCCTAGCCTGCCCACAAAATCTGCTGTGTTGCAACACACTAAAATTATTGCCTAGTTCGGCGAGGTGTGAAATGCAGTGAGGGTATGAGGCAAGCAGTGGCACGAGAAATGTTGCCCGGGAGGGCTGAATGATATTTGTGGCAGGCGTATGTAGCGAGTAAAGCGTAAACTAGTGACGATGCGGCTATTTCGAGATTCGCGAGTGGCACGACACTCCAGCATTGTCACGAGATAGATCTAAAATGCCTACTCTACACTTTGTTGGATGATGAGCACATTCTCAGGAGTTACACGAACCACCTATGCGGGTGCTTGCTCGTGATAATGCTCATGTTTTAGTAACCTGGGTATGGAGTCGTCAACAACTTTAAACTAAGTAGTATATGCATGCACCTTCACCTTTCATCCATATGAAGAATAGATCACATCAATGTAGCAATAGTTAACTTCATATCTACGAGTCGTGATGTAGAAATACTGTCACCTTGCCCATCGGAAAATAGAACTACTTTAATAACATTTCTTTAAATTAGCACATAGATAAATTGTGATGCAAGCACATTGCAATCATAAAGAAAGGATATAAATAAGCACCTCCTGCTGCCATTCAGCGTGAATAAAGTATTCTCTAGCCTAAGGACACACGGTGCCACTACTGTCACGCGCCCCGCACCGTTGGGGACCGAGGGGAGAATTACAGTCTATAAGCTCACTTGACTAACGTAGTGATACATCTAGATTACAAGCATCATCATATGAATCTCAATCATGTAAGGCAGCTCATGAATTATTATATTGAAAGAGATGAACCACATAACTCGGCTTCGATGAAGAACTCTATCATAGGCATTGATGGCGTGGAGAATGGCTGCTTGTCGAGGAACTCGGCGAGGTGCGGAGACAGACTCTGTCCCCAGATCTTGGCCCCAGCGATGGCAGTGGCTCTCTCAGAAGAATTTAGTGGGTTTTAAGAGTAGAATACTGATCGGGCTTCTTACTGGCGAAAGCCCCACGCTGATCGCCCCACCATGTGAGGGGCCCACTCACTTCAGTGTTACTAGTGCTACGATGGTTTAGTTGATCGTTCAGCGATGCTTTTGCGAGTAAAAAAACAGCGAAAAACAGGAGCTATTGTTGTAGTTCCGGCTAGAAAGCGAATATGACATAAAATGAAAACATAGATAACATCAATAATGTGGCATGGAAACTACAAGAAAACCAAAGATCGTTGGAATATCACGAGACAACTATAAGCGACTTCGACCCAGCGATGAAACGGCAATTTGAAACAGCAAGAGAACAGCGAAAGGACAAACAAGAGACGATCGCGTCGCGGCAACAACAGCACCGCGAAAACTGCTGCCAGCGGCGGCAACAGCAGCAACAACACATGGCAATGTAGATGGGGCAATGTATCTAGTGATTTCCTTACGAGCAATCAGCCAACGATGTAAGAAATCAAAAATATTAATGAGGGCTTTTCCCAATTCGTTTTCTTCCCTTTGAGCTAACTAAGCGATTCTCATCTTGTTTCTGATGCCAATGGCCCGCGCACCCGATGCTCACCCGGCAGACAGGCGATCCTTAGTGACTCGTGCAGCATATAATCAGTCCTTCCGCGATCCATCCACGGCTCCCAGTTTGGAGCTGAGATCGTATAGTGCACGAGCCCGAGTGCTAGCACAACGGCGTCTTATGCCTGCGAGGTTTTCAGTGTTTCAGTGATGCTCCCCTTTAAAGGACAGATGGAGGCCCTGCACGGTGAGGCATCCCCAGTCGGCTTTTCTTAAACGGCGATCTCGCAATCATTTGATATCGGCGGAAGCATATCGAGTCTCGGATAACAAATGTTGCGCAACCATCATTCCCGAAGTCATATTTTGATTTGAACAAATCTCATCTCTCGAAAGCGGCGAAGAACACACCGTGAAGAAGCTGAAAACCGGTCCTACTAATTGAGGCTAATTTAACGGTCATGATCTCCGCGAACTGCCCGGCTGAAGAAGAATCGAGAGATGCCGGCTCCCTGCTCCATTATGCTGAATTGATGTGCGTATCGGCACCACGTGCCACTTTAAACAAATTTTTTTTTATTTGACGTTGTCGACTTGTGTTTCAGCCCATGCCAAGGTTGAGGCAGCTTTCTAGTCACTTATCTCGTGTTCCAAATCCTCACAGGCAAAGTAAAATTTTTGTCAAAGAAAAGTGTGCCATTCCGTTGAATAACATGTTGGTGCAGTGCACGTGACTAATGGCGGAATCGACATCATTTAGCGTTACGTGAAAGGTTTTTGTGATGTCCTTCGCTAGAAACTGGGCCGATCACGAAACCTACGCCATGTTTGCACCGTGACGCGACCAGCCCAATACGATCTGTTGTGAAAAAACTTTGTATGCGAGCAAGCATATGTTGCCGTGTTTCATCATCGGCTACTTCTAACTGAAGCACCGGACTCTCCGTCGGACGACCACAGGGCAGACCAAGCGGCCCGGTGCGGGAGCGCATTCACTCAATGTGTATCTAAGTAACCTCTCTCAGCTAACCCGGCATCTCAGAGCCTACGTTTGAAATAGGGGGCACCACCTTGGCACGATGACTGTCTTCTTCTTTTCTAAGATTAATTACGGGCCAATTCGTCTTCCGGCACTCGGATCAGCCAGTGCCTGCGGCCCAGATTGGCTGCCTCCCTTCTTTTTCGGTTACATTACAGGCAATTGCATTCATTCAACGGTGCGAAGAAAGGGCAATCAGTGCCTGACCACCGTCGTCCCGGCTCCACACTCACCCAGCGCTAGATGCTCACCACTCATCATGATATGCCGATGATAATCTTCTAGCGGGCGATCTCTTTAAATAAATAAATGTCGCGAGACGTCGGCGGTGATATAAGCGACTCATACTGAGGTGATGGGAGAAGATTCGTTGATATCTTATATGTTTCTCTTTCCTACGGTAGAAATAGCGAAACTTGCGTCCAAGTCAGTCATGGAAGCGAGCTTTCCCTACTGTTTCTTTTGCTATGAACGGCTGCCACTCATCCATCCTTGCGGCGTGGTGTCAAGATCTACCATGTTGGCCAAGTACCGCGAGCCGGGCCACTCCATGTATACTCCCCACCATGGCACTCACGGCCGAGGGAAAGAGCTATCATTTCATGGCGTGCTGGTTGAGAAATTAGGCGCCGCGTTCTCTGCCGCTTGGATAATGGCGGCCCGCCACCTAGGTCGTTGTCCGTGGGAAAGAGCGGGTATGCCATTTACGTATGAGAGCGCTTCCATTCAGCTCTTTGCCAAAGATGGGGAAATTTGAGACCCTTCGGTAATCTTCAAGCGCTTTTTCTGATGAAATTGCGTCTGGTCACGTCAAAATCAAATCCCCCTGTGCTGGCTATCTATTTGCGAGACACGGGGTTTCTCCCAGTCCTAAGGCTGCTACTCACTAGATCTTCTACGCTCGACGAGGCTGCGCAACAGGCTGTCTTGGGTCGGGCGCTCTATCTTTGAGACCCCTACAGCCACATATCTTGCCAATGAAAAATGCGAAACCACAGTGTTACAAAAAACTGCTCTCCAACTCGGCTGCTCCTACGATTATGCAGCCGGGCAACTATCGGTTCCTCTCGACTCTGGCCCCATTTGGATATTCTGACATCACGGTTCTCAGCAGCACTACAACGTAGTTGGCTAGATCGGCAATGGAAATAATGCTGTTCATGGAGCTATATGCTATAGGTTTAGTGGAGTTCGGTGGTAGCGTGAGCCCACCAGCCCCGATCTGTGAGCTCCACGCGCAACTCCTTGGCCATTTGAGATCGACCCGTGTGCCAAATATCGGCTCACGTAACCGATGAACGGGCGCAGTGGGGCCGATGTGAACTGTGACGGATCGTTCCGTAGCTGTTGAACGCGACGATATAGCGAGCTGCATCATCTCCGGCCTCTTCGGGTGCACAAATCTGATCGACTGTGATAACTGAAGTGTGGTCCCTACGCCCGGTAACTATACTGCAGCGTATGATACGGTTCTAAGCCAACTGCGGGAAATAATTTAAGGCGTTTGTCGGCCCGGCATACTGCCCGGCCATTATTTCGAGTCTGCTCTGGCGTTCCTCTGAGCGTTCAGCGACGGCTATTGCAACTGGTGAAAATTCTGTTGCGTGCGATCGGCGCGTAAATGCTGACCGCCATCTTGGGCGACGCACTTCCGCCCAGAGTAACCGGTAAAATTGGTAGTTAAACAGGATCACCACCAATCTTGTAGGCGGCATTAATGCCCGACTCGAGTTCGGCGATTCGGTGCTACCCATCGCCGAGCGACTGAAACGAAGCGTATCTCGCTGAAAGTCCCGAGCCCGTCCCGGCGAGGAAATACGGTGACTCATGATCTCCTGGGAAAGCGGCTGTAGCAAGCGTGCGCGCCAAGTATTCAGGCTCTCAGGGTGGCGGGTGCTGACGAAATGGAGAGTACCACCGCCATGTGGTTGATCTCTGCCCGGCGGCCTGATGGCGTTCTTGACGGTGATTGCCGCCAGTCCCTCCATCTCACGGCGCGCGGCGTAAGTGCT
>NC_061513.1:324657223-324702089 GCF_022539505.1 Lolium rigidum | reverse complement strand
TTACTGCTCTCATATCACCGCTACTTTCACATCACCCCGTTGCTAGTGTTTTTCCAGGTGCAGCTGAATTGACAACTCAGTTGTTAAGGCTTATAAGTATTCTTTACCTCCCCTTGTGTCAAATCAATAAATTTGGGTTTTACTTCCCTCGAAGACTGTTGCGATCCCCTATACTTGTGGGTCATCACCCCTCCCCTTTATGTAGCCCCCCTTCTCTCCCGATTGAGTGCCGACTACCGACGGATGCAAGCCGCTAGCTCGATCCCCTCCTTTCGCCTCCACCGTCCAGGCATCCAGCTTGGAGGGGCAAGCTGCATCTAGACCAAGCGGATTAGGTAGTACTAGTAATGTTATTTCCTTTCTCGAGATCGGTTCTTTTTTCCTCACCTCGATATGTTGCGCATCTCTTTCCTATTCTGGGTGAAGGGGTGTCTTTCTGGTCACACTCGCGCTGGGAGTGATTGATGGGGGTGGGGGGCGGGGGCTACCTTTGCTTGGATTGTGGTGTTCTTCCTTTATTTGTCGACATTTGCAACCTTTGTAGTTTCTGCTGATCCTCACTGTATCTTTTGTCAGCTTGTACAGGAAAGGAAAGACCTCAGTGGGGGGGGGGCAATGGAGCGTAAGGCCACCACGCATGTGGGAAGTTGGCTGAGCCTGAGCTGCGTCCCCAGCCCCGCAAAGCAGGTACTCCGTTTGCTTATCCACTCTTTTCCTTTTAAGTGTCTGTCTGCATCCTCAATCTATTCCTGTTCTGGAAGATGCTTAAAGTAGCACATGTCTTCAGCTGTTTGTGCGTAAAGCCTCTGTGATACCATGCTCTATATTCTCCGTATCAGGTTGGTACCTCCAGGTTCCGTGCTGAGGCTATGAGGAACGAGAATAGCGCCCCACCTGCTGCAGAGCATGGCCCGATCCGCAAGCACAAGAAGCGAAATGCCATCGCCGAGCCGGGCAGGGGACCGCCTGTGGGTAATTTTTTAACCAACTTACCATGATGTAGTCTGAATCTGATACTTTGTCAGATCCAAATTAATTGACTCAACTATCTGTAGATACGGATGTATCTACATGTGTTTTAGCTCTAGATACTACTACCGCCATCCCAAAGCTTAGGGCTTATATTATTTTTAGAAAGTCAAACTATACCATGTTTGACTAGGCTTTTACCAAAAATCATTAACATGCAAAATACAAAATAATTATCATTAAATAGATAATGAAATATATTTTCCTACGGTATCTACACAATATTATATTTGTTGGTAGAATGTTCTAAAATTTTGGTCAAACTTTACTTGTTTCGATTTCTCAAAAATAAATAAGCCTTAAGCTTTGGGATCGAGGTAGTACATTCATATCTAGACAAAGCTGAGTCAACTAGTTTTTTTGTCTATCCATAGCTAGTGTTCATGGTGCAAAAGGCTAAGAGCATCCACTATATGCATCAGTCTATCTCATACAGTAAATCAATATCACTGCTGATGTCTGCCTTTTGTTTTGCTATTCATATGCAGACTGAAACTTTAGGGCCTTTACTAAAAAGGAAGATCAAAACTGCGGCTGATCAGGCTGCCGCATGTTGATGCCTCCCCCATCTTCTGAATGCCTCTACAAGCACAAGGCCACGCGCCGGCTGGGTGGTGATCTTTTAATGAATATGGTATATTTTCTTAATCCACAAAACATGCCTTGATTTTTGTTTGTTTATTGTCGGTTTTTTCTAATGCTTGCCAAAAGTTTACAACAACAATAACAACCAAGCCTTTCAGTCCCAAACAAGTTGGGGTAGGCTAGAGTTGAAACCCATAAGATCTCGAAGCCAAAAGTTTAGAAACACCAAATTTGTTTGCTTACAATCATCATACAATAATGTTCATCTACTCTCCAGTTCCCCTAACCCAACAAAAAATGATGTTAATTACGAATTTTAGATTAAAAGAGCACCATTAGGCGCTGTTAATTACGACTTTGAGATTAAAATGCCATTTGCAATTGTTAATTACAATTTTGAGACAAATGATTAGTTTAACCTCGATCTCTTCTGCTCTCCATGTTTCCCAACCGAACAAAAATGTAACCATTCCATTCCTCTGAAATGGAACCATTCCATTCCATTCCACGCTGTTTCAGAACCGAACACACCCTTGCATTGTTGTGAACTGTTGTCCATACACAGCCATACCCTTCCACTTATATCCAGCACTATATGCATCGATCCGTCTCGCAGTCATTCAATATCACTGCTGAGATCTGTTCCCATTCTTATGCAGGCTGAAACTGATGCGCCTTTACTCAAGTGGATGCAAAATGAGGCTGATGAGGCTGCTGTGAGGACGATGGTGCCGGCACCATCTTCCGAAAACCTCTACAAGCACGAGGACATGGGCCAGCTGGGTGGTGACCTTTTAATGAATCAGGTATATTTTCTTAATCCACATACATGATTTTATTATTATCTGTTTAATTACCGTTGGCTTTGTCTAATGCTTACCAAAAGTTCGAAACACTATGTTTGCTTACAATCATCATACACTAATTTTTCACTTTTTAGTCCTGTCTCATCCAAGATATAAACTCGTTGAGTTCCGTTGGCTTCTTTTGTAATCATTTGCATTGTTGTCAACTGTTGTCTATGCATAACCCTATTCTTCCACTTACACCCCGCACTATTTGCATCAGTCTATCTCATAGATTTATTAAATATCAATGATGAGTTTTGTTGCTATTCATATGCAGGATGAAACTTCTGTGCTCTACTCAAATGGATAAAAAATGATCCTGATGAGGTTGTTGTGAAGACGATGGTGCCACCACCATCTTCTGAAAACCTCCTCAAGCACAAGGCCACGGGCCAGCTGGGTGATATCCTTTTCAGTAAGCAGGTATATTTTCTTAATCCTCATACATGATTTGATTTTTGTCTGTTTATTGCTGGCTTTGTCTAATGCTTACCAATAGTTCAGAAACACACGCAACCCTATTCTTCCACTTACATCCAACACTATATGCATCAGTGTCTCATAGATTCATTTTATATATCACTGCTGATGTCTGTTGCTCTTCAATTTTCATATGCAGACTGAAACTGCTAAGCCTTCATTGGTCAAAAGGATTGCAACTGCTGCTGATGAGGCATCTTCAGAGGCTGCCACCAAGTTAATGTCAGCCCCACCTACTCGATGCTTATATAAGCTCAAGTCCAAGGACCAGCCGGGCCGTAACCATCCAAGGGTTCGGGTATATTTTCTTTAGCCACATATACATGCCATGATTTATGTCTGATATTATCACCGGCTCTGTCTAATGCTTTTTGGAATTCGGAAACACCAAATTAGCATGCTTATATTCATCATACAATAAATTTTCACTGTTCAGTTTGTAACATAGTGTTATCACTCGCTTGTCAACATTTGCATTGCTCTGAACTATGCACTTTGCACAACTTAATTCTTCCACTTACATTCAATGCTACGCACCAGTAGTACCTCCCATGTTTCCTTCACCATCCCGATGTCGAGTTTGCGGGAATATGGCGGGCCCATGTACATACCCCGCATATAACACCTCCTATGGCTCTATCTACCTTTCTAATAACTCCTTCACGCAGTTACAGTGTATGTATTCTCAGTGGTTTAGCATGAATTGGCATATAGTAAAGTCTTGTTTTTAGTCTTCCTGCTTCTTACATTAGTATCAATTTTCACATGCAGACTGTACCTTGTGAACTTCGTCTAATGATTAACCAGATGTGTCCGCATGAAGGGTCTTTCACTATGCATGGCAATGGCAAATTGATGAACACCTACCCGGTCTATCAGGTGTATGTCTACAAGACGCAGGCCATCACATATTTGTATGGACATGATTGGAGAAAGTTTGGTTTTGACTACGGTCTGAAGAAGGGCGACGAGCTGAGGATCAGAAACTCAAACGGGCAGATATACGTAACTGCTTATAGAAGTAGAGGGCAAGTAGATCTCGAAGGTTTCAGCCGAAAAGTGCTCGACGATTACGAAAACTAGGGTTTGTGAACAATGATTCGATGATCTCCTCGTCCCTCGACTCCCCCTTTATATAAGAGGTGGAGCCGAGGGTTTCGTTTTGTACAAGTTACAGAGTTCGGGACGGTTTCTAACTCATCCCGCCAGATTACAAACAACACTTCCTATTACAACTCTACTTTCCTTAATATATCTTGGGCTCTCGACCCTTCTTATTCTTCGGGTAGTGGGCCTTCATTAAACCCCGGGTACTACCTTTGGCAGGCCCATTTGGGATGCCTATGTCAGTTGGAGACACTTACAAATATATAATATGTAACTTTTTTGTACTCATATCCTTTGATTACTGCATTCTGAGCAGTTGTTCTAAACCATTCCCTCTGTTCTAGCTTGCTGGGTTTAACATGATCAAAGCTGCAGATCCCTTGATGGAACAGGAGCGGATGTCACAAAGGGCACCCACACCAAGCACCGGCACCGGCTTCCCACTCTCCTCGCATCGACGACCGGTTCTCGTACCAGCTCCGTCTATCGCAGGCCCCTACATCAGCATTGGTTCCCGTAGAGGCCCCGTATACTACACCCGCCCATCGAGCTCTCGTATCGGCAATGGTTCCTCTAGCTGCACCGTTTATCGCACCTGCCCAATGCGTTCTTCGCATCAACACCGGTTCCTCTAGAGGCACCGTTTACTGCACCTTCCCAGCAGTCTCCTGCATCAGCACCAGCTCGTGTACCAGCCCAGGCTCCTACTATGTTCGTGAGTATATGACAACATAACTGCTCTTATCTTGATATCTTCTCTGCTCAAAGTCTCACATGGTTCAGTGCATTGGTGCCATTGACTAATTTTTGGTGGTATCTCTTGCTTTGAATCAGAAATTGCCTAAAAGTATCTCCAAGGATCTCAATGCTGGCCGAAGGGGCAAGATATCCCTCGTCATGGAGAGTAGGTCTCACCGTGGAGGGACGGTACTCCGTTAGTCCCACAGATGGCCACTTGGCTCTTACTTCCAGGTGGAAAAAGTTCATTGACGGTGCCAAATTTCGCATTGGATCAAAGTTGAAGGTCAAGATCTTTCGATGCCGCTGTGACATGCTGGTCATAAAGTTCGCGGTTGTCTAGTTCTGTTGTCCCATGAGCCCTTAGCAAATGCATTTGTAGTTATACTTATATAAGGTTATCTTATCTGAACTGCTAATTAATTGTATGGGTGGTAAACTCTGGCAAGCTTTTGCTCTTAGCAAGTATGTATGCATGATCAGCTATTATGATAATTAATGTGTGTGTTCATCTTAATTTGCATTTCCATTTTAGAAAAAAACTTAATTTCTATTTTGGCTGATCTGTTATAGAACTATCAGATTCAACCCACAACATGATTCAAATAGATTCATTACACCGAGCCACATGTCTTGATCTTGCTGTACACTACTTCCATTAATCAGTGCAAGAAGGCTTACCTGAGCTGCCTGAACCACTGCAGATTCGAATCCACCTTAGCTATCTAGAAATACGACCTTTGCATAAAGAGGATTTGCAGTACGGGGAGGCTGACATTGGGGACCCATGAGCCAGCAGCATCGTCAATGTTTTAAAGCCAAAAATCTATTGGTAAACAAAATCCAAGAAAAAAAACATTTACCTTTCTAAGAGGATGACATGCGGGACCCATGAGGCAGCAGCATCCTCAACTATTCCAAGGCGGCAGGGGATCAAAAGAAAAAAGGAAATAGCTAGAAATTAATTAGGGCCAAAAATAAATCCATCAAAGGAAACTTTTATTGTTCATATATGATGACATGTGGGACTGACCTGCCAGCTGTGTCGTCATCGTTTCAAAGGGGGTAGGGGATCAAAAGAAAAAGGCAAATAGCCAGAAATTAGGGGTAAAAAATAAATCCAACAAAGGTAACTTTTATTGTTCATAGAGGATGACACGCGGGACCCATGAGCCAGCAGCTCCCTCAACGTTTCAAAGTCAGCATGAGATCGAAAGAAAAAAGCAAGTGACCAAATATCAGGAGCCAAAAATAATCCAAGAAAAGAAACTTTATTGTACATAGAGGATGACATGCGGATCCCATTTTGCAGCAACGGTCACGTGGATTACAGTGAAAGTGGATCGGAGGGGATTAGGTGGCTGGAGTGTTTTCACCAAAAATAGAGTGGGTAATACTCTGCAATACTCATTGATCCATGATACGTCTCCGACTTATCGATAATTTCTTGTGTTCCATGCCACATTATTGATGATATCTACATGTTTTATGCATACTTTATGTCATTATTATGCGTTTTCCGGAACTAACCTATTGACGAGATGCCGAAGGGCCGCTCTCGTTTTCTCGTCTGTTTTTGGTTCCGTAAATCCTAGTAAGGAAATATTCTCGAATCGGACGAAATCAACGCCCAGTGTTCCTATTTTGCCCGAAGCATCCGTAACACCCGAGAGTCGCGCAGAGGGGGCCACACAGCCCCGGATGATAGGCCGGCGCGGCCCAGTGCCCCGGTCGCGCCGCCTTATGGTGTCGTCGCCCGTTGACCCTCCGACTCCGCCTCTTCGCCTATATAAAGGTCCCGTACCTAAAACATCGAGACGGAAAAGCCACGGTACGAGAAACCTTCCGCGAGCCGCCGCCATCGCGAAGCCAAGATCCGGGGGACAGGGGTCTCCGTTCCCGCACGCCGCCGGACGGGGAAGTGCCCCCGGAAGGCTCCTCCATCGATACCACCGCCATCTCCATCAACGCTGCTGTCTTCCATGAGGAGGGAGTAGTTCTCCATCGAGGCTCTGGGCTCGTACCGGTAGCTATGTGGTTCATCTCTCTCCTATGTGCTTCAATACAATAATCTCATGAGCTGCCTTACATGATTGAGATTCATATGATGATGCTTGTAATCTAGATGTCATTATGCTAGTCAAGTGGGTTTTACTTATGTGATCTCCGGAGACTCCTTGTCCCACGTGTGTAAAGGTGACTAGTGTGTGCATCGTGTGGGTCTCTTAGGCTATATTTCATAGAATACTTATTCACTGTTATGAATGGCGTAGTGAAGTGCTTATTTATATCTCTTTATGATTGCAATGTGTTTTGTATCACAATTCATCTATGTGCTACTCTAGTGATGTTATTAAAGTAGTCTATTCCTCCTGCATGGTGTAAAGGTGACTAGTGTGTGCACCGTGTGGTTCTTGTCGTAGGCTATGATCATGATCTCTTGTAGATTGTGAAGTTAACTATTACCGTGACGGTATTGATGTGATCTATTTGGTTATGTTGATCTTTCATGCACTATAAGGTTATTTAAATATGAACATTGAATTGTGGAGCTTGTTAACTCCGGTAATCCTACGCAATGGTGTTCATCATCCAACAAGAGTGTAGAGTATGCATTTATCTATTCTGTTATGTGATCAAAGTTGAGAGTGTCCACTAGTGAAAATATGATCCCTAGGCCTTGTTCCTAAATACTGCTATCGCTGCTTGTTTACTATTTTACTTCGTTACTATCGCCGCGTTACTATCGCTTGTTTACTCGTCCCGGGCAAAGCACTTTTCCGGTGCCGTTGCCACCGCTCATACTTATTTATACCACCCGTATTTCACTATCTCTTCGCCGAACTAGTGCACCTATTAGGTGTGTTGGGGACACAAGAGACTTCTTGCTTTGTGGTTGCGGTGGTTGCATGAGAGGGATATCTTTGACCTCTTCCTCCCCGAGTTCGATAAACCTTGGGTGATCCACTTAAGGGAAACTTGTCGCTCGTTCTACAAACCTCCGCTCTTGGAGGCCCAACACACTCGTCTACAAGAATAGAAGCACCCGTAGACATCAAGCTATTTTCCTGGCGCCGTTGCCGGGAGGAAAGGTAAAAGGTACTCACACTCCGGATCTCGGCTACTAAGCTATTTTCGCCGTTGTAAGTACTCGAAGTTATTTCCTTTAGATCCTGCAATTGCATCTTTTTGTTTCTTGTTTACACTAGTTAGGCATAAATGGACAAAAATGAGCTTCTTATTCTATTTTCTGATTTAAGACATGGATGGTTTGATGCGAAAATTAAAAAACCCATGGAACATATTAGCATGAATACTTTGAATACCATTGTTGCTAATGATATGGAAAATTCTAAGCTTGGGGAAGCTGGTTTTGATGAGCATGATATTTTTAGTCCCCCAAGCATTGAGGAGAAAATTTTCTTTGATGATACTTTGCCTCCCATATATGATGATTATAATGATAGTGGTATTTTGGTGCCGCCTACTATGGAGAGTAAATTTTATTGTGATTATACTATGCCTCCTATATTTGATGATGAGAATAATAATGATAGCTACTTTGTTGAATTTGCTCCCACTACAACTAATAAAATTGATTATGCCTATGTGGAGAGTAATAATTTTATGCATGAGACTCATGATAAGAATGCTTTATGTGATAGTTATATTGTTGAGTTTGCTCATGATGCTACTGAAAGTTATTATGAGAGAGGAAAATATGGTTGTAGAAATTTTCATGTTACTAAAATGCCTCTCTATGTGCTGAAATTTTTGAAGCTACACTTGTTTTATCTTCCTATGCTTGTCACTTTGCTCTTCATGAACTTGTTTATTTACAAGATTCCTATGCATAGGAAGCATGTTAGACTTAAATTTGTTTTGAATTTGGCTCTTGATGCTCTCTTTTGCTTCAAATACTATTTCTTGCGAGTGCATCATTAAAACTGCTGAGCCCATCTTAATGGCTATAAAGAAAGAACTTCTTGGGAGATAACCCATGTGTTATTTTGCTACAGTACTTTGTTTTATATTTGTGTTTTGGAAGTTGTTTACTACTGTAGCAACCTCTCCTTCTCTTAGTTTTGTGTTTTGTTGTGCCAAGTAAAGTCGTTGATAGAAAAGTCAATACTAGATTTGGATTACTGCGCAGAAACAGATTTCTTGCTGTCACGAATCTGGGCCTAATTCTCTGTAGGTAACTCATAAAATTATGCCAATTTACGTGAGTGATCCTCAGATATGTACGCAACTTTCATTCAATTTGGGCATTTTCATTTGAGCAAGTCTGGTGCCCTTTTAAAATTCGTCTTTACGGACTATTCTGTTTTGACAGATTCTACCTTTTATTTCGCATTGCTTCTTTTGCTATGTGGGATGGATTTCTTTGTTCCATTGACTTCCAGTAGCTTTGGGCAATGTCCAGAAGTGTTAAGAATGATTGTGTCACCTCTGAACATGTGAATTTTGATTATGCACTAACCCTCTAATGAGTTTGTTTCGAGTTTGGTGTGGAGGAAGTTTTCAAGGGTCAAGAGAGGAGGATGATATACTATGATCAAGAAGAGTGAAAAGTCTAAGCTTGGGGATGCCCCGGTGGTTCACCCCTGCATATTTCAAGAAGACTCAAGCATCTAAGCTTGGGGATGCCCAAGGCATCCCCTTCTTCATCGACAAATTATCAAGTTCCTTCTCTTGAAACTATATTTTTATTCGGCCACATCTTATGTACTTTACTTGGAGCGTCTGTTTGTTTTTGTTTTTGTTTTTCTTTGAATAAATGCTTGTGTGGGAGAGAGACACGCTCCGCTGGTTCATATGAACACATGTGTTCTTAGCTTTTAATGTTCATGGCGAAGGTTAAAACTGGCTTCGTTCATTTTTATATGGTTGGAAACGGAAAATGCTACATGTAGTAATTGGTAAAATGTCTTGGATAATGTGATACTTGGCAATTGTTGTGCTCATGTTTAAGCTCTTGCATCATATACTTTGCACCTATTAATGAAGAAATACATAGAGCTTGCTAAAATTTGGTTTGCATAATTGGTCTCTCTAAGGTCTAGATAATTTCTAGTATTGAGTTTTGAACAACAAGGAAGACGGTGTAGAGTCTTATAATGTTTACAATATGTCTTTTATGTGAGTTTTGCTGCACCGGTTCATCCTTGTGTTTGTTTCAAATAACCTTGCTAGCCTAAACCTTGTATCGAGAGGGAATACTTCTCATGCATCCAAAATCCTTGAGCCAACCACTATGCCATTTGTGTCCACCATACCTACCTACTACATGGTATTTCTCCGCCATTCCAAAGTAAATTGCTTGAGTGCTACCTTTAAAATTCCATCATTCGCCTTTACAATATATAGCTCATGGGACAAATAGCTTAAAAACTATTGTGGTATTGAATATGTACTTATGCACTTTATCTCTTATTAAGTTGCTTGTTGTGCGATAACCATGTTTCGGGGACGCCATCAACTATTCTTTGTTGAATATCATGTGAGTTGCTATGCATGTCCGTCTTGTCCGAAGTAAGAGAGATCTACCACCTTAATGGTTGGAGCATGCATATTGTTAGAGAAGAACATTGGGCCGCTAACTAAAGCCATGATTCATGGTGGAAGTTTCAGCTTTTGGACATATATCCTCAATCTCATATGAGAATAATAATTGTTGCCACATGCTTATGCATTAAAGAGGAGTCCATTATCTGTTGTCCATGTTGTCCCGGTATGGATGTCTAAGTTGAGAATAATCAAAAGCGAGAAATCCAAAATGCGAGCTTTCTCCTTAGACCTTTGTACGAGCGGCATGGAGGTACCCCATTGTGACACTTGGTTAAAACATGTGTATTGCGATGATCCGGTAGTCCAAGCTAATTAGGACAAGGTGCGGGCACTATTAGTATACTATGCATGAGGATTGCAACTTGTAAGATATAATTTACATAACTCATATGCTTTATTACTACCGTTGACAAAATTGTTTCATGTTTTCAAAATAAAAGCTCTAGCACAAATATAGCAATCGATGCTTTCCTCTTTGAAGGACCATTCTTTTACTTTTATGTTGAGTCAGTTCACCTATTTCTCTCCACCTCAAGAAGCAAACACTTGTGTGAATTGTGCATTGATTCCTACATACTTGCATATTGCACTTGTTATATTGCTTTGCATTGACAAACTATCATTGAGATATACATGTTACAAGTTGAAAGCAACCGCTGAAACTTAAATCTTCCTTTATGTTGCTTCAATACCTTTACTATGAATTTATTGCTTTATGAGTTAACTCTTATGCAAGACTTATTGATGCTTGTCTTGAAAGTACTATTCATGAAAAGTCTTTGCTTTATGATTCATTTGTTTACTCATGTCATTACCATTGTTTTGATCGCTGCATTCATTACATATGTTTACAATATGATCAAGTTTATGATGGCATGTCACTCCAGAAATTATCTTTGTTTATCGTTTACCTCGCTCGGGACGAGCGTAAACTAAGCTTGGGGATGCCGATACGTCTCCGACGTATCGATAATTTCTTGTGTTCCATGCCACATTATTGATGATATCTACATGTTTTATGCATACTTTATGTCATTATTATGCGTTTTCCGGAACTAACCTATTGACGAGATGCCGAAGGGCCGTCCTCGTTTTCTGCTGTTTTTGGTTCCAGAAATCCTAGTAAGGAAATATTCTCGAATCGGACGAAATCAACGCCTAGGTTCCTATTTTTCCCGGAAGCATCCGAACACCCGAGAGTCGCCGGAGGGGGCCACACAGGCCCCAGATGATGGGCCGGCGCGGCCCAGGCCCTGGCCGCGCCGCCTTATGGTGTCGTCGCCCCGTTGACCCTCCGACTCCGCCTCTTCGCCTATATAAAGGTCCCAGACCTAAAACCCCCGAGACGGAAAAGCCACGGTACGAGAAACCTTCCAGAGCCGCCGCCATCGCGAAGCCAAGATCTGGGGGACAGGAGTCTCTGTTCCGCACGCCGCCGGACGGGGAAGTGCCCCGGAAGGCTCCTCCATCGACACCACCGCCATCTCCATCAACGCTGCTTGTCTCCCATGAGGAGGGAGTAGTTCTCCATCGAGGCTCGGGGTTGTACCGGTAGCTATGTGGTTCATCTCTCTCCTATGTGCTTCAATACAATAATCTCATGAGCTGCCTTACATGATTGAGATTCATATGATGATGCTTGTAATCTAGATGTCATTATGCTAGTCAAGTGGGTTTTACTTATGTGATCTCCGGAGACTCCTTGTCCCACGTGTGTAAAGGTGACTAGTGTGTGCACCGTGTGGGTCTCTTAGGCTATATTTCACAGAATACTTATTCACTGTTATGAATGGCGTAGTGAAGTGCTTATTTATATCTCTTTATGATTGCAATGTGTTTTGTATCACAATTCATCTATGTGCTACTCTAGTGTTGTTATTAAAGTAGTCTATTCCTCCTGCATGGTGTAAAGGTGACTAGTGTGTGCACCGTGTGGTTCTTGTCGTAGGCTATGATCATGATCTCTTGTAGATTGTGAAGTTAACTATTACTGTGACGGTATTGATGTGGTCTATTTGGTTATGTTGATCTTTCATGCACTCTAAGGTTATTTAAATATGAACATTGAATTGTGGAGCTTGTTAACTCCGGCATTGAGGGTTCGTGTAATCCTACGCAATGGTGTTCATCATCCAACAAGAGTGTAGAGTATGCATTTATCTATTCTGTTATGTGATCAAAGTTGAGAGTGTCCACTAGTGAAAATATGATCCCTAGGCCTTGTTCCTAAATACTGCTATCGCTGCTTGTTTACTATTTTACTGCGTTACTACTGCTGCGTTACTACTGCTTGTTTACTGTCCTGGGCAAAGCACTTTTCTGGTGTCGTTGCTACCGCTCATACTTATTTATACCACCTCGTATTTCACTATCTCTTCGCCGAACTAGTGCACCTATTAGGTGTGTTGGGGACACAAGAGACTTCTTGCTTTGTGGTTGCAGGGTTGCATGAGAGGGATATCTTTGACCTCTTCCTCCCTGAGTTCGATAAACCTTGGGTGATCCACTTAAGGGAAACTTGCTGCTGTTCTACAAACCTCTGCTCTTGGAGGCTCAACACTGTCTACAAGAATAGAAGCACCCGTAGACATCAATCCACTTCTGCCCAACAAGGCTTTAAGGGATAATAGTTCTCATGCCCTTCCGTCTGAGATGGCGAGGTCTTAAAAGACAATTCACTGTTTATATGTTTCAAAAGTTAAACCACGTAGGAAAAAAAAATTAATATGTATAATTCAAAATCAACACAATGATACAACATGAAATTTATTATATATATATATATAATATCGTGGTTCTTGAAAGTTTTTTTAAAGTTTGATCAAACTTTACTTACCCCTAACATCGTGCGCTGCCCCCACTACCCCGGCCGACCAACGCCGGGCTCTGACCACACCGCCTTGCCCTACCGCCGGGCCCCAGCGCCCTTGCCGCCGGCCGGTGCCCCCGTCGTAGGGAGCTGCTGCCGCTGCACCCAGCCACGGCACAGCACCCAGTCACCACTCCCATCCTCGCCCCACGAATCCCCGGCGCATCCCAGTCTCTCCATCCGCTAGCACGATCCCCTTCCTCATCCCGAGCAACCTGGTAGCCACCGGCCAGCCTCCCCCTACCCCGCGCCGGCTCTCCGACGGCCAGCCCCAACGCCAGCTCACCGCACAAGATCCCGCCGCACAGCCTCGTCCGTCTCCGGCCGCTAATGCCCGTCGCACGTCCCCCCGCACCGCTCCTGGTTCCCATTGATTTTCTCCTGGTACTCGTGTCGGTCCCTGTCTGCATTCGCTGGTGGTAGAGCCGAATCCCGGACCTGCGTGCGCTGCTTCGATTTTCCTCCAGCGCCTTGTCCCTCCTGGCTGCCCGTCCTGTCCCGTGGTTCCTCCATTGATGTCCAGGTGTGGTGGACTGAACTACCACCACAGCCGATCAAGGCCAGCATTCAGGCGCTGCATCGCAACGGCAGCCGACCGGCGGGCGTCTTCGTCCTAGTCACTAGCGGCAGCGCAAACTGCTCTGCTCATCCCTCGCAATGTTAGCTGAGACGTTGCATCGTGAATTGCTGATCTGCCCAGCTCCAGTGTATGAACGGCAGCGATCCATACTGTTGTACTGCTTCTTTTCTATTTTCTTTTGGGAAAGGAACTGTTTCTGCTGCTAGTTAACAGTACAGATCAATATTTTGACTGTAAACTGGATTTTATAGCTGTTAAAAATGCAGGAAGTTCACTAAATAAATTTCGACAAATCATTCTTGGGAAGTACGAGCATACTATGAACAAATACACATGTATATTGTAGGGTAGTACGAATATATGGCTTGCATACATTGCGAAAATATTCAAGCTCGGAAGTATGCGGCCGAGGACTCCTTTCTGTACACTGCAAGTGGCTGAGTTGATTGGTTAATTAGACTTCACTAATTTGTATTAGCTGAGCACGTATTGCGAAAAAGCAGTATGGTCATCGTTAACAAGCAGGTCAAATTCGATTGTGGAGCAGTACTGATAGATACATTTAGAAATCTCCAAGTATCTACACGGTATCTCTTATGGAACTTTCTAGATGCAATTTCTTTGTTAAAGTTTTATGCATTTAGCAAAGAAAAAAAGATCAAGACGCCGAATGAAAACTCGTTGCTATTTTGCTTGTACTGCCCCTGCAACATTGTGTACTTCTCGGTACTATAAAAAATACACTTCCGTTTTGTTGAATTAAAATGTACTACCCCCTACGACACTACCTCTCGGAAAAAGAAGAAAAAGTGATTAAAATGTTCGCTAGGAAAATTAACATCGTGGCGCTCGAAGTACAAGACCACATGTTTAGGAAGTAGGGCTGTTTGATTTAAAAAGTTCACATACCACCGGTTTCTTGCCGTCTCCACGGACCACGAGCCTCACAGACCCACCGACGCAAGGAGGGCATGAACATGACCAGATGATCCATTACCCCGTTAAACACGGGGCAGACATAGAGTTATGGGCAGTGCATGTTTTTGACATGGAAAGTGCAGAAATTTATGAATCCTGCCACGGCACCCTGCTGGCGACAAGATCCGCTGGTGCCCCTCCATCGCCGGGTTCTTGCGTGCCGCTCTACCCACCCCTAACACACACATCAACGGCTTCTTCCCGCATGCGGCCGCACATGGCCCGCGTGCCGTCGACCCTCGACGCGCACGCCGAATTCAAAAGTAGAAAACACCAAATAATCTCATCATCCGTGAGGAAGTTCAAATACTTGATGAAGAAAAGTACAACCATTCGACACGAGGAATACAACCACTGATTATAGAAAGTACAGGAAATTGACAAAATCCAAATGTGGGAAAAACAAAATAATCCCCTCGTCCGTGAGAAAGTTTAAGTTCTTGAAGATGAGAAGTACAACCATTCGACACGAGTAGTACACGAACTTGATAAAGTAAGTAAAAATAAACCGAAAAAATAAAAATGTAGAAAAAACAAAATAGTCCCATCACCCACGAGGAAGTTCGGATACTCGACGACGAGAAGTACAACATTTCGACACGAGCATTACAAGCACCTAATATAGGAAGTACAAGAAAACCTACAAAATCCAAATATAAAAAATGAAATAATCCCGTCACCCAAGAGGAAGTTCAAATACTTGAAAATGAGAAATACAACCATTCGACACGAGGAGTACAAACACTTATTATAAGAAGTACAAGAAAACCGACAAAAATCCAAATGAAGAAAAAATATTCCGTTATCCGCGAGAAATTTTGGATACTTGACGATGAGAAGTACAAGTATTCGACACGAACAGTACAAGCACTTATTATAGGAAGTACAAGGAAACTGACAAAATCCAAATGTAGTAAAAACAAAATAATCCCGTCACCCCCGAGAAAGTTCAAATGGTTGATGACGAGAAGTACAACCTCTGGACACGAGCAGTACAAGCACCTATTATAGGAAGTACAAGAAATCCGACAAAATCCAAATGTAAAAAAATAAAATAATCCCGTCAACGAGAAGTACAACATTTCGATGCAAGCAGTACACCCACTTAATATAGGAAGTAAAAGAAAACCCACAAAATCCAAATGTAGAAAAAACAAAAATAATCCCGTCATCTGCGAGGGAGTTCAAATACTTGATGCTGAGAAGTAGAACCATTCGACACGATAAGTACAACAACTTAATACAGGAAGTACAAGAAATCCGACAAAATCTAAATGTAAAAAAACAAAATAATCCTATCATCTGCGGGGAAGTACAACCAACGATTCCAAGAAGTACAAGCAGTAACTAGAGGAAGTACAAGAGGTAAATAGGGGTAGTACAAAGTGTTCACATAAAATTTTATCGGTTTTTTTGAACAGTTTTGTGAAACTGCAGCGAGAAGTACAACAGTATTGCCCGAAAAGTACAGGCTGATGTCGAGGAAAGTTCAACGCTCTATTTTTGTGAACGACCAAAAACCAAATATAGAAAAAATAAAATAATCCCATGGGAAGTTCAAATAATCAATGATGAGAAGTACAACCATTTGACACAAGCAGTACGTACACTTATGATAGGAAGTACAAGAAAACCGACAAAAATACAAATGAAAAAAAAAACAAAACAATCCCATCATCCGTGAGAAATTTCAAATACTTGACGATGATATGTACAACTATTCCACACGAGCAGTACAAGTGCTTATTATAGGAAGTACAAGAAAACCGACAAAATCCAAATGTAGTAAAAACGAAATAATCCCGTCACCCCCAAGGAAGTTCAACTAGTTGATGATGAGAAGTGCAACCATTCTACACGAGCAGTACAAGCACCTATTACAGGAAGTACAAGAAAACCGACAAAATCCAAATGTAAAAAAACGAAATAATCCTTTCACCCTAGGGGAAGTTTAAAATAGTTGACGGAGAGAAGTACAACCATTTGACACCAGTAGTACACCCACTTAATATAGAAAGTACAAGAAGACCGACAAAATCCAAATTTAGAAACAAACAAAATAATCCCATCATCTACGAGGAAGTACGAGCAGCGATTCCGAGAAGTACATGCGGACACAACAGTAAGTACAAGCGGTAATTACATCAAGAAAATACCCCCCACATAAGTTCACATAGCAACGTTGTGAAGTTCAAATATTAGGATCCAGGAAGTACATAATCTCTTAAATAGAATATATGGACAATCTAAAATTATCATTTCGAAGCACACATGCAAGTTTTTGTAAAACGCACTAGCATCAAAACATTTCCAGGAAGTACAACCACGAAGGCCAGGAAGTACAAGGACATGTCACGGGAAGTTCATATGCGCGTGGTTGTGCTGAGCATTTTGTGTGGTGAAAATTATAGCTCTATTTTACTGAATACTTTCATGAAACCGCACAAAGAAGTACAACCCTATTTCCCGGTAAGTACAAGTTCACGTCGAGAGAAGTTTAACGCTCTGTTTTTACGGGGCGGAAATCTATTGTCCAAATCTCATCGATTTGATCACCAACCACTTCAATCATTGTCACCAAAAGCTTTATATGGTCGAGTATATGTCTAATTTCATTACCTACAACATTTACAACAAAAAAATGGATCTAAGCCATCAAATTCAAACCGTTATCCCACAAAATATACCGGAAACATGATTTCAAAAGTTCTAAAATTAGTTTTAAACCGTTCGGATTTGGCAAAAATGGTAAATACAAAAAGTATGCGCCATTTTGACAGCTTTCCAACCGTATATCATTTCCATTGTTTAAATACTCCCAATGGAAATCGCGGGGAAATCATTCGGTGCTCGTCACATAAAACGGACGGACAGTAATTCGAGTTATTCTCTTAAACTGTAAGGAATTAGAGAAAATAATTCGAATAAGAAAGTTGCACCTAATCCATAGCTTTCCAACGCCATATCATTTGCATCATTCCGACAAACGGTTGAAAAAATTTGTCCAAATTACTCTCCGCTCATTTTTGAGTACGTCCGAATTTCGTATTTTCAAAATTGTTCAAAAACTGTGAGGATTTTGAAAAAACTTAAAACATGAAAAAGTTGCGCAATTTCATTTTCTTTCCAACGGTATATCATTTGCACAGTTTCGATAAGTGATTCGAAAATCGAACTAAAAGTTTGTTTTCTGGCCATATAGAAGCGTTTTTGTATTTTCAAAATTAAATTTAAACCGTGAAAAATCTGTAAAAAGTGTGAACATGAAAAAGTTGCGGTTTTTCATTATCTATCCAACGGTATATCGTTTGCATAGTTCCGACAAATGGTTGAGAAACTCGAGGTATAATCAGTACCTCCGAAGAAAACGGGAAGTTCGGGTAAGTTCGACGGAAAGTTGAACCTCGTTATCCAGGAAGTACAACCTTGTGTCCAGGAAAGTACAAGTCGGTGCTCAGAATATTATTCCGCAACCGGTTGCAGAATAGTGTCTGGTATATATATATATATATATATATATATATATATATATATATATATATATATATATATATATATATTTATATATATATATGTATATATATATATAGGACTTATTCTATGGAACCGGTGGAGTATGTATCAATGTGTGATTACTCTTCCAGGGCTTAGAGCATCTCCAGCCGCGTCCCCCAAACCGTCCCCCAAAGGAATTTGGGACGCGTCGGATAAAAAAACCGTTCCAGCCGCGTCCCCCAAAGCCCATTTTTGTCCGGCGCGGCCCGATACGGTGTCCGGCGCCCCGAGCCCGTCCCCCGTCCCACGGGGGACGCTCCGGGACGCCGGACACACCGAAAGCGAGGCGAATCGACGTGGGCCCGGACGCGTCCGCCGGCTGGGACGATCAGCCGCCGCCTACGTAGCGACGGTGCAGCTTGCCGGAAGCGGAACCATCGCATTGGCAACCGCGTCGACGACGCGGCAACCGCCGGAATGGAGTCGGGGCTCCTCGGAAGAGCAACCGCTGCTCTTTTCGACTTTTGCGCCGCCGTTGATCCGCGCTCAATAAGACCCGTACGTCGGCGCTTTTGGATCTTCACCGGCCGCATCCGACACCTCCGGCCGACGATGAGCTACATCTCCGAGCTCCCGTCCGACACCTCCAGCGAGGGAAAGCCTGCCGGATGGCGCCATTGGTGGGAGAAAGCTTCGACGCCCAGCAGCGACGACGATTCCCTCCCGCCACTTGACAGCGCGGAGGAATGGATGGGCGTGGAGGAGGACGTGGAGGAAGAAGGGTCAGAGGAGGCGGCGGTGGCCCGTGCGAAGGCGGAGGCGGACGCGAAGGCCAATACCGCCAAGGCCAAGGCCAAGGCCAAGACGCAGCCGGCGAGCACCGGCGACAACGAGGAGGACTCCGACGCGTCGGCCGACACCGCCTCTTCGGAAGAGGTGACGAGCAGGAAGCGCCACCGTGATGACGACGACGAGGCGGGGCCATCATCGAAGAAGAAGAAGTAGTAGTTTAAAATAATTTATATGTAATTTAATTATGTTTTTTCGAAGTTTTATATGTATTTTGTTTATGTTGAACCGATTTGAATATTAGTAAAGAGTTTTATTCTATCTATTTAAATTATTTTTAATGTTTGGGGGCGGCGTTTGGGGAACGCGACTGGGGAGCGACATCCCCCAAACGCGGCACCAACGAAATACGTCCCCCAAACACTCAATCCGGCGCGCTTTGGAGGACGCGGCTGGAGATGCTCTTATAGGCAACAAACAACTTACAAGACTCGAAGACTCACGCGATATAAAAAAGTGAAAGCAGAACAATGACTCTGCACATCACTGATGCAGAACGTCGATTGGTTTGGTTTCTCCCTGCCTGGGTTAAACTGACCAAGCGTGGTTGTCACCAAAATACTGTTTCTTGATTCTGTTACAAGCCTATGTTCTAAAAAAAGAAAATTGCAAAAGGAGAGAACAAAATTCTAACAAAACCAGTATCCATCGTCAAGAAAACTCAGTGGCAAATTAACAAAAAAAAAAACCTTGCATTGCAACGTATCCTTAGAAGTCATTGATTAATTCCATGTCCATGCCAAGTTGTTTTCGTCTAAAAACACCCAATGGCTCGGACGTCTTACATAGGCGAAGGTGCGGTAGCAATAGTGCTCGCCTATCATCTTGGCGACAAGGGAAAGTCATTTCTAACGGCTCCGTTTCCTACCGGAGTTGCACCAGCCAATCATATGGTGCCAGCCGATCTAGTACTAGTCTACGTTGTCCGAGTATTCCTGCGTATTCGTTCACTGCCTGATTTTTTGCTGTATACAGCTATATAGGTCCCACACATGTGCCTCTGTCTCCTTTGCATGCGCGTGCTCTCTCTTCGCTTATTGCGGCGATTCCACCAGCTAGCTAATACTAATCCCATATTAGAGTGAAATCTATCTTAATTTTTTTGTTACAAATTTGAAATCATGATTTGTAGAATTTTTTGTTTAAGTTTAGATCGTTTTTCAAACATGCTGCAGTTCAAGTCTTTTTTCCAAATTTCAATAAAATATTCTTTAAATTTCTACAAGCAACTCAAATTAAAAGAGTAATATATTTTTCTAAATGTGAGTTCATCTAATTTTTAAGAATATTTGTACAAATTTAATTCGGTTTTCACATATACTCCACTTTTTTCACATAAATATGATTCACACATAATCTAGTTATATATTTTTGTGTCAAAATAGTTTCGGTTTGTTCAAAATTTCAATAAAATATTTTGTGAACAAGATATTTGTATAAGTTTGGGTTCATATAATTTGTAAGTAAAATTTATAGGAGTTCAGTTTGCTTTTCACACATGCTTCAGTTATTTTCTTTTTTTCACACAAATATGATTCACACATATTCTAGTTATATATTTTTTGTCAAAATAGTTTCACTCCTTTTCAGAATTTCAATAAAATATTCTTCAAATTTTGCGAGGAACTCAAATCAAACGAGCAAGATATTTGTCTAAGTATGGGTACATATAGTTTATTTTGTAGAATTATATCAATAAAGTATAGCATACACCATTTATGTATGAGACATCTGTTTACAATCCATATTTGTGCAGAAAACATTTTTCAGGCATTGTTATAAAATCTCATTAACAAATCAAATTGATTTTACAAGCATTTCCTTGCATCAAGTGTTTCACAATTTTACAGAGAAAAGACACAAATCAAATTTTGATATGTTTCCTAAGTCAACTGAACACAAGCAGATATGTTACAAGAATTACTTTTGATATCAAATTGAGACAAATACACATGTCACATTTTCTTGATAAAAGGTATGATATGGAGAAGTGGATTGTAGATCCAATCATACGAACAAGATATGATTCAATAACGAGTTCAGTATACCATTCCTTTCTGAAATTTGGGCCATACCAAATATTGTCCATTCATTTTTCAGAGATCGATCACACTTCTTAAACTGCTGCTACCAATCAGATGCAATAATGGCAAGTAGTAAGCCACAGATCCAAGTATGCGAGAACATTACACGCAAACAACATGAGAAAAAAAGAGGTTCCAGAGATTCAAAAGCTGACGAAGAACTAGAACATATCCTGGCTGATAGGCCTCAAGAAGCAGACGAAAATACTCAAAAAATTGGAGGCAATCTCCGGGAAGAGCACGAGCGGGAGAGGGGGCAGAGGGAGCTCCTCGAGCACATCGACGCAGGCCTCGCCTCGGCCGACAGTACGCCGCCGCCTCGCCGTCGTTCCGGCCGCAGAACTGTCGCTTCAGACACCGTGTCGACAGTCTTCACACCAGCTTGTTTCCCCTCCGCTCCTGCCTTGCGGCCGGAGCAGCGGCACCGTCTCGGTCTCACCTCGCAAACACGGGCAGTCCGGCCGCAACTTGCAGGCAGTTACGGCAGCGCCGCTTTTTCCGGATCGAGATGCGGGGAGATGAGAGAAACTAGCCATGTCTGATGGCCTGTGCGGTGGCTGTGGCTAGATATTATCGAAGTGGGGAAGGTATGTTCTCCGTATTATGTACGTATCCTACGCGCAAGAATAAATAGCTAGCAAGAAAGAGAAATACTGGAACCTCATGCCCGAATCGCAAGCAACATATCCAACGATGGTATCATGACCGGTAGTTACCGGCTCCGCCAGAAAATCCGCACCCTTGGCGACAAGCCTACCGTTGTCGAAGTGACTGACATGCACCACGCTTCAGCCGCCGGGTGACCGCCAGAACCAGTGCCCGTAAAACGATACCGACTTGCGCGTCAAGACGTAGTTGCCGTACACAACCTGTGGCCGCGGGAGGTCGTGCCCCCTAAGGATATACCGTCGGCTCCACTGGTCCTTCTCGAGAAGCCACACCTCCGCCGTCATGGAGGCGTCCAAGGCAACGACGCCCAATCTCCCGTGAGCCTCCGTCAGGTGGTACTGATCGCGCCCGGCCGGCACCGTGGGCAGCCACGTGGTGGAGACGACGCGCTCGTCTTGAAGGTCGAAGGACATGACCCTCGCGGAGTCGTCTCCGGCGACCCAGTAGGTCACTCCATCGACGCTTACGATGCCGGCGTTAAGGTTGCACTTTGCGCCACCGAGGGTCACCAATGGCACCTCCCGCCACGCCGCCTCGCCTAACGTGAACACATGGAGAACGTCGAACTCGCAAGCACGGTCGAGGCTGCAGGGGACGTGCACCACCTTGTACCGCCCCGTGACCGGGTGGTAGCCGAAGCTGTAAGCCTTGTCCCACCCCACCCCGCGGCGGCTTCTGACGCCCGGCAACGGTGGAACGCGCAGCTTCTCCCTGGTGGAAGGGTTGACGACCATGATGGCGCCGCCGGGCTTCTTGTTGCTGCAAAGGCACAGCAGACCGTTGCAGGTGCCGACCAGCTGCACGCCTCCTTTGAAGCGATAGGCGGAATCCACCATGCGGTTGCCGATCTCCGCCGATGCCCATGGACGTGAGAGGTCGTCGGCGACGTAGTTGGCGACGGATCCGCTCGTGTCCCAGATGAGGGGCATGGCGCGGCTCTTCATCTCCTCGGTGCGCTCGTCGACGACGTCGCGCCAGTGCCGGCACACGAGGCGGGCACGGCGGCGGGAGCTCGGCGGCAGCCGCTGCAGGATGTCCAGCAACACGTCCGTGGAGAAGTATCGCTCCATGGCCGCGGATCTCTGCTTCGTTTTTTTCCTTGCACGAGGTCCGATCCGGGATTCCCGGCTTGGTTGCCAAAGATCGTTGCGGCTTTGGGGGAGGGACTTATCGTAGCTGTCAAGTTTATTGTGAACTAACTTCGGGAGATGATGCAAGAGCAGAACACCAAAAGGTAGAAAAAAAAAATGTGTTAACGAGGCGATAAAACAGACATAACTAGGGCTTTTCTTGAGTGTCTCCCCTTTGCAAAAAAATTGGTCTCCAAATAAAAAAAAATGATCCCACGAGAATGGCCATGATTTTCCAATACTCCTTAGTGGGCTAACTTATTCTTTCAACTTCGGTGGTGATGGGAGGAGAGGGAGGAACACTACTAACTCTCCCTCTATCCATAAAAATATGTTACTAGCTAAATCTACCGACGTGTCCAAAAGAACCAAGTTAAATTGAAGAAAGGAGTAACTTTGGTCGGTTTTTAAAGTTT
Source organism: Lolium rigidum (assembly GCF_022539505.1). Classification (NCBI taxonomy): domain Eukaryota; kingdom Viridiplantae; phylum Streptophyta; class Magnoliopsida; order Poales; family Poaceae; genus Lolium; species Lolium rigidum. The sequence goes on along the minus strand of NC_061513.1, from coordinate 324,678,661 downwards.
GAGGGTGAAATTTGAACCAACTCAAAATAAGGGTTGTAAACTGAACTTTAGGACAAGTTTAGGGGTGTAATATGGACTTCTCGCATCCATAAAAATATCAATAGCTAAATCTAAATTTAGACAAAATTAGGACATGCTTTATAGACGTAGAAAGTAGTATAATTTTAAACAGACTCACTAACTGCTCTATAAGATGATGACAAACCTCCCGCCATAGTGGATCTGGGTATTGGTCAGACTCTTCACCTGGGGCGTTCCGTATGGCGCCGTCCTGGTTTACTATCCCCCTCTTTATCATGTGTGTGTGAGGTCTAGGAGTCTTGATCAACAACAACAACACGATTTGGGTAATCTGGATGAGCAAGGTTGGCGTTGCAAGGATCAAATCGAGGATGAATTGGTTGGCATCTTTGCTCAGGAAGAGTTATACTGGCAGAGGAGAGGAGGTGAACAGTGCCTACTCTAGGAAGATAATAACACATCCTACTTTCATGCTATTGCGAAATGGGCGTCGTAGAGAGATGCCAATTTTTATCTCTAAAAATATGATGGTCAGATTATAGAGGCAATAAAACGCTTGAATGTTGGTTGATCTACCGGCTTAGGCTTGGTCTAATTATAACGTTAGGCGGAGAGGCGGTGAACCAACATTCATCTCTGGACCCAACTAATGTGCCTGTTCGGGGCACCGAAAACCAATTGGTTTCTGTCCCTATTCCCACAACACCACATATAAAAAGAGGAGGTCGTATCTCTATGGCCACCAGGAGAAAAATGCATGAGGCAAGAGCCAAAACTCCTAACCACCGATCCTATAAGGGGTTGCAGGGATCAGAAGATCGACTCCACTGTCGACCACTAGGAGCGTAGTGCCGACAGCGTCCCTACACCATCACCAGGAGGATGGTGCCTTTCTCAACCACGTCACCAGAAGAAGGCCATGGCCATCGCCATGGGCAATTTCTCAATTCATGGTTAGTACCACCCCTTTTCATATTATCAGCTGTTCTAATGCGAGATTAATTTCCTAATGACGTCCCTAACCGCCACCGCCGCCGGTAGCGCCGCCGGGGCAAAGACCCACGGGGCGTGGCGGCGGTGGGGGCCTCTCCTCGCCGTCGTGGGGGACGGTGACATAGGCATCCCCAATGGGCCTCCCGAAGATGGTACCCGGAGTTTACTGAAGGCCCATGACTCGAAGAATAAGAAGATTCGGAAGTCCAAGTTATTATTAAGGAAAGCTAGAGTTGTATTAGAAAATACCACTTGTAATCTTACGGGACGGGTTAGAAACAAGATTTTAAATAGCGCGCAATTTCGCCGGTTTTAGCGCGCAATAGCGGATTTGGACCCTCCACGCTATATTTGACAGAAAATGGTCGCTACAGTGCTAAACACGAAATAATACGCTAAATCGTGCTAAATCGCGCTAAAACACATAACACGTAGCGGCGCTAAAACGTTTAGCTGCAAAAAACAAAGGTCCAAAACTGCATGCCAACCCATCCGCGCAAAAGTCCAATTTCCCCAATAAAGCAAAATACCTAAAGCCCGTATATGTACGGCAAAACCTAGCCTAAATCCCAGTTTAGCAGTTTCGCACGGAAGCGACGGCGGCGGCTGCCTCTTCCAGCGTGACGTCGGCGTCCGTTGCTTCCTCCCACAAAGTTTTGTCAGCTACTTCCTTCGGCTCGGATGTCGGAGAGGCCTTAGAAAAATCACCCACCAGGTTAGAGCTGACTAGAACCTCCTCCTCATCCCGATTTGTAGATGCGTAGATGTATTGAATTATTGATGTGTAGTTCTTCCGATTCTGAATGAGTGCTTTCACCTTTGTTGTTGCCTTCTTGGCTCTAAATCATAATATTAGTATGTGTTAAAAAATGTTGTCTTTAATTTGGTCCTGGGAATCTACTTTGAACGATCTGGTTATGCAATTTGTCTGCTGGACAAGATTTTAGTTGCCGAAATCCTTAACATTTGCATGTCTTTTTGCAAAACGTTATTTTCTATATAGCGCGTTATAGCGCGCTATAACGTGCATAGCGTTTGGAGATCGTCCTCGCTAAATGAAATAGCACGCTATTTAAAACCTTGGTTAGAAACCCTCCCGGACTCTGTAACTTGTGTATTACGAATCCCTCGGCTCCGCCTCCTATATAAGGGGGAGTCGAGGGACAAAGAGAGAATCAATTCATTGTGCTACGCAACCCTAGTTTTTACATCGTCGAGTACTTTTCGGCTGAAACCTTCGAGATCTACTTGCCCTCTACTTCCGACTAAAACCCTAGTCTACAATCTGTAGGCATTGATAAGTTAATCCCTTGGCAATTAGCGTCGTCTGTGAGAATTAGAGGTGTCAAGGATCTGATCTCGATGGCACGTTCAAGATCGTGGACTTCATCGGTAGCAAGCAACGCCATGGACAGAGGTAAACAGATCGAAACTGGTCTCGTTGATTTTGTTCCTCACCCGCCCTCCCATTTGGATGCATATACGTATCTGGAGGAGCCCATGGAGATGACGTTTGGAAGGTTCCACTTCCGTGTCGAGAAATAAGGAGCGTATCGTCTCGAAATTCCGATCTCGTCGGGATTATCAGCGGTCGATCCCGATTTTTCAAGTTCAGCATCATCAATCGAGTCAGGCGACGAGAAAACTTCATCGCCACGCTTCATCAGCTCCAGGGCAAGTGAAAAACTCGCCAAGATCTTCAGCGACATGTCTTTCGAGTCATCTGCGGACTCCTATATAAGCAATGACTCGAGCGACATCGACAGCTTCAACTTCATCGACAAAACCATCACTGTTGGAAAGGTCTTCACCAATCTCTATGATGGTGTCACCAAATCCGACAAAGTTCAGAATCCAAAATATCATCAGATCTACGCAATTGGAGAACCAAGCCGGGCAGAACCAGCGACGTCAGAGGCTTTCGACGATGCGGGAAATCCGTATGTCGATCCCGCAGATCTCGCGCGAGGTTTGGGAACAAAATATATCGGAACAGGAACACGAGAGATGGTGCGATTTCCGCAGGCCGTATGGGATCGAGTCGCAAGAGCTATCGACGGTACAGAACCAATGACCATTACCGCAACACCTGAGGAGTCACAAGCGTATCAATATAGGCTCGCACGTACCAGGAGAGAGCTCGAGAAACAGAAAATCGAGTTGGACAGGAGGCAGGAAGCAGCCTCCGCATCAAGCAGGCGAAGGGCAGAGCTAAGCCGACATTCAGGAACTTCGGGAGATAGTCATAGGGAAGCTCGAAGGAGAGCGAGATCTCGTCTGCAAAATATACCTTGAAGCAGAGAGAAAAAACTTGGTTCAAAACCTCGACATGTCTTTTATGTCAATCGACACGAGGGGGAAAATTATTCCCAAAACACCGGAAGCGGGATATATGGCAACGCAAGCTTTCATCCTAGCGTCCAAGCCACCTCCCGGAGATCCAAGAGAAGCGTTGTATAACATGGCCATGGCAGGGTGTGGAGCCATGGGAGCAGCATTCGCAGCTACACCTCCCGAAGGATCAGCAAGACAAAATAGTCCACGATCCACTGCAGCAGTACCAGGTCCCGAAAGAACAAGTGGAGCAAGAGACACAGCAGCACAAGCACGGGTGGACAGAGCACGACAAAATAGAAGAGAAAATCGGCATTCCCCAGAGATAGATGACGAGGATATGTGTGGGCTACCGTGCTTTACAAGAAGCGTCCGGAAAACTCGAGTTCCTTCAGGGTTTAAGTTACCCGATAATTTCAAAAAATTCGATGGTCTGCAAGATCCCGAGGATTGGCTGGTCGATAACCTCGAGACGGTGAAACTAATAGCGAAACCAGAGCAACAGCCATGCAGAGCATTCAAGTACACTTAAGTGGAGCCGCAAGATCTTGGATCAAGAAGCTTCCTCCAGGTTCCATTGATAGCTGGGACAGTTTTGAGGATGTGTTCGTCAAGAATTTCCGATCCACCTACAAAAAACCTGCATCATTGGAAGAGTTGAGATCATATCGACAAAAGCATGATGAGTCAATGAGGAAATATATCCAGAGGTGGAACATTATCAAAAACTCGGCAGAGAACATATCTGACGAGAGGGCAATAGATGCGTTCGTGGCAGGAATTCGACGAGGAGATTTTGTCGAGGACTTGGGAAGAACAAACCCAAGGACAGTATCAGCGTTAATGGAGATAGCAAACAGATGGGCGGACGGAGAATACGCTGTCCACAATAAGCGACATAGGTCACCAGAGGAGGACCGCAGTCAAAACTTCCAAAATAGACGACGATTCTCTCGGCAGTTTTCGAGTTATGACGCTCCTGGCCAAATATCGGCTGGTTTCCGAGGAAATACTGGGGGAAATAGCCGAGATGATTATCAAAGGAGTAACGATCAGCGAGGCGACAACAGAGATGAATTTCGGAATAACATGCAAAATAGTGGACCAAGATTTCAAAGACCTTTTGTAACGCCCGAAGATATGATGAACGGGCCGTGTCAGATGCATTTTTACCTCGACAGTAATGGGAAGAGACAGTCAGGACATCTGCAGAAGGATTGTCGCAATTTTCAAGCAATGTTAAGGGTTGCAGGGCTAGCCAATGCTCCAACAACAAATAGAAACCCCCAAGGGCCCAGGAGTGAGATCCACCTGCCACCTCCTCCCGCAATTACGGACGAAAAACGGCACCAGCTCAGAATCGCGGAAGCACCACACCCACCTCCATATGTTGATTCTAACTCCAACGGCGCGGTGTCAATGATTCAAAAAGCTAGGCCGTCTAATAGGGCTCAGAAAGTAATCTCACGACAAATGTTCATGGCAGAGAAGATGCCTCCACCAACGATTGAGTACCTAAATTGGTCGGGACAGGACATTGGCTTCACAATTGCGGATCACCCGCAGCAAGTTCCTCGACCAGGGCAGTCAGCACTTATCTTGCCAGCCGTGATTGCAGGATTGGACGTATCTCGAGTATTCATTGACGGAGGCAGCAGCCTAAACCTTATGTATGCAGATACACTAAGGAAAATGAACATATCATTGGCAAATCTAAAACCAACTGACACACGTTTTCATGGTATCACGCCAGAGAAGCCGAGTTATCCGTTGGGGAGAATCAATCTCGACGTTCAGTTTGGGACCCGAGAAAACTACAGGATAGAAAGGCTGGAGTTTGAAGTTGTGGATTTCCCGTCGCAATATCACGCTTTGTTGGGACGACCAGCATATGCCAGGTTTATGGCGGTACCACATTATACATACTTATTATGGAGGTTGCCGGGACTAATCACAGTCAAAGGAAGTTTCGCATTAGCTGATAAATGCGACAAGGACTTTCATCGATTGTCAGAAACTTTCGGGATGCAAGCAGAGTATATGGCGTCAAGGCTCACAAATGATTATGATGTGCTACCAGATGTAGGAAGGCCCCTCAGGGAGCCAACCTTTAACACTACGAAAGATTCCAAGGAGGTGCAGATTCACCCGGCAGATCCAAAGAAAACGACATCCATTGCAACAGACATGGACCTCGCTATCCAGCTGACATGCCAGGAGTACCCAGGGAACTTGCCGAGCACCACCTAAACTTGGATCCATTAGCGAGACCAATCAAACAACCTTTGCGGCGTTTTTCGGAACCAAACCGCAAAGCCATGCTGTCAGAAATAGATCGACTTAGAGAGGCCGGTTTTATCAAAGAGTTACATACAGAGGCCACGTGGGTAGCTAACCCAGTTTTGGCCCCGAAGAAAAATACGAAAGTCCTTCGCATGTGTGTCGACTTTACGTGTCTCAACAAACACTGTCCAAAGGATCACTTTGCCCTCCCAAGGATCGATCAAATCATCGACTCCACGGCAGGATGTGAACGTCTTTCCTTCCTGGACGCATATTCTGGTTATAACCAGATTAGATTGAAGGAAAATGATGAAGTCAAGACAGCGTTTATAACACCGTACGGCGTGTTTTGCTACAAAACAATGCATTTTGGCCTGAAAAACGTGGGAGCAACATATCAGCGGATGATGCAAAAGTGCTTAGGAACACAGATTGGGAAAAACGTGCAAGTATACATTGACGATGTCGTTATAACATCTAAAAAGGGGACAACTCTGATTGAGGATCTGAAGGAAACTTTCGACAACCTTGACAAGTTTTGTCTCAAACTGAACCCGACGAAGTGTTCTTTCGGCGTCCTCATAGGAGAACTTCTTGGGTTCTTAGTTTCAGCAAGAGGAATTGAGGCTAATCCAGAAAAAAATCAAGCTATCGTCACAATGAGGAAGCCCACAAAGTTAAAACAAATACAGCAGTTAACTGGGCGAGTCGCAGCTTTAAGCAGATTCGTCGCCAGAGTGGGAGAAAAGTCGTTACCGTTTTACGCTTTGATCAAGCAAGGAGAGAAGTTCCAGTGGAATGAAGAGGCAGATAGAGCTTTCGAGGATCTCAAGCGCACAATTTCGACACCACCAATCTTGGTGGCGCCTAAAGAGAAGGAACCCCTCCTGTTATACATTGCAGCCACACCTCGGGTGGTCGATACAAGCACTTGTCGTTGAAAGAGAAGAGGAAGGAAAACTTCATGGAGTGCAGAGGCCTGTATATTTCATCAGTGAAGTCCTATCGCCTTCAAAACAGCGGTATCCGCAGTACCAGAAGCTAGCATATGGAGTGTTTACGACCGCAAGAAAATTGCGGCACTATTTTTCGGCACACCCGATAATAGTGGTCAACGAGGCGCCTTTGTCCAATATACTAAACAATCCAGAGGCTACGGGTCGTGTCTCCCTTTGGGGAATAGAGCTTTCCCCTCGGGACATCACGTACGAGAAAAGAAAAGCAATAAAGTCGCAAATTTTACCGTACTTCATCGCAGAGTGGATGGAGCTACAAAATACGGGACCCCCAGATTTGTCGAGAACCTGGACTATGAACTTCGACGGGTCCAAGAGATTAGAAGGAGTTGGAGCAGGCGTGATACTAATATCACCTGAAGGCGACAAATTAAAGTATGTCTTACGGATGACGTTTCCAAACGCGTCTAACATTGAGGCAGAATATGAAGCTCTCATACACGGGATGAAGATGGCGAAGGCTTGCGGCGCAACCCGACTAAAAATATTTGGCGACTCACAATTGGTGGCCCAGCAGGTCATGAATCAATGTGATGCAGTCAATGAAAGCATGATAGCATACAAGGAAGTGTATAACGAGCTGGAGAAGCTGTTTGACGGATGTGAGGTAAATCACATCAGCAGGCTGAGCAACGATGAAGCCGATGTTCTCGCAAACATCGGGTCGCAGTGTCTCGCGATTCCGCCAGGCGTGTTCTTGGAGGAGATAGCGGAGAGATCTACAAAGTCGAAGAAACCAAAGAAGAAGGAGAAGGATGAGAAACCCTCGGGGGCTACGAAGGTAGCACTGGAAGAAGAAGAAGAGGAGCCAGACTTAGTGATGATGGTACAAATTCCATGGATGCAAGTATACATATCATACATCTTAAGGAAAAAAATATCAAACGACCCAGTTGAAGCAAGGCGAGTTATTAGACGATCTAAAGCCTTTACTGTGGTTAAAGGGGAGTTGTGTAAGCGAAGTATTTCGGGTGTGTTACAAAGGTGCGTCACACCCGAAGAAGGAAGGATAATTCTAAAGGACGTACACGAAGGAATATGTGGTCACCATGCAAGCAGTCGAGCTATCGCGGCCAAGGTTTTCAGAGCAGGGTTTTATTGGTTGACAGCAATCGAAGACGCGAAGGAAATAGTACGAACTTGCGACGCGTGCGAGAGATTTGCCGCAAGACCTCATTCTCCGGCAGCAGAGCTGATGCCAATACCGTTGTCTTGGCCCTTTGCTCAATGGGGTCTCGATATGGTGGGAAAATTACACAAGGCCTCGCCAGGAGGATACGAGTATATGCTCGTCGCTGTCGACAAATTCACCAAGTGGATAGAAGCAAAGCCGATAAATTCACCAGATGGAGCGTCGGCAATCAAGTTTGTGAAAAGCATTGTCTTCCGGTTTGGAGTAGCTCATAGCATCGTCACGGACAATGGTAGTAATTTCACTTCCAAGGAATCCAAGACATACTGCGCAGAGGTGGGCATCAAATTGCACTTTGCGTCAGTTGCGCACCCGCAGACCAACGGTCAAGTCGAGAAAGCCAATGGCGTCATCTGCAATGGTATTAAGAAACGCTTGTTAGGTCCATTGGAAAAAGCTCGACATACCTGGCCAGAAGAGTTGCCGAGTGTGTTATGGAGTATCCGAACAAGACCAAATACAGCGACACAGGAGACTCCATTCTTTCTGGTCCATGGAGCTGAGGCAGTACTGCCGATAGAAATAGAGCATGATTCTCCAAGAGTCACGGAATACGATGAAGAAACTTCCAGAAAAGCATTGGAGGACGATGTCGACGCACTTGATGAGGCTCGAGACGAGGTGTTATCACGGGTCGCTAAGTACCAGCAAGATCTGAAAAACTACCATAGTCGACGTTTGCGACCAAGATCTTTTCAGGTCGGGGACTTGGTTCTACGACTCAATCAGAAAAGCCATGAAAAGCTCGAGTCGTCGTGGCTTGGCCCTTACATCGTCACAGAAGTAATCGAAGGAGGTGCATATAGGATAAAAGACAAGAAGTCAGGAGCTGCCGAGCCAAATCCTTGGAACGTGGCACAACTCAGGCGTTTTTACGCCTAGAGTCGAAATATAGTCCTCCTTGTAAAAATACAATATACTGAAACGCCCGCGAGTTTTCAGACGCACTCTTTTCCTTTTTCAGGGCACCGAGTGGGGCTAGAAAAGGTTTTTAATGAGGCGGACTTGCGGTGCTGCAATATAATAAAGATAGTGGAGATATATATCTTTTTCTTCGACAGGCTCGGGGGCTTGCACCCAGCAGTTACAATATATATACATCACCGAAAATGTTTCGCTCTGGTGCAAAGCACCTCGCAAAATAAATGAAGATACAAAATAGTGATCAACAAAAAAGGCTCGGGTGCTAACACCCGCAATTATAGTATACTCAATATAATTTATTCTGCTTTGGTTCAACCTCGCTTACACAATAAAGAAAATCGCCACCGAAACACTCGGGGGCTTGACAGGAAAAATAGAGTGTATATTTCGTGGCTTTACAATATAGATTATGTTTACAATACACGAGGTGCAATCACCGAGAAAAATCGACAAGATAAAGGGAAAATTCTTAATGGCCGCCTAGTATGTTATCTATGGTCATTCGTTCATTATTGGAAGTACGAGTACTATGTTCAGCATAGCTACCCTTCACGAAGAACTCAGCATCCATCCGAAGCAATTCATCCATCATGTCTTCTGCTACGGGCTTCACCACATCATCAATTTTTTCGATATTCCTCTTCCTCTTCGCCATCTTGGCCAGGCACTTGGCAACAATTCGACTCATGTTTAACTTCGGATAGCAGATTTGTATCATAATCATAGCAAATCTCGCGCCAGCAGACATTTGCGCCCGTACAAATCCATGGATTCGAGGTGCATCCCGGAATTTATCCATCAGAGCAGGCAGGATTTCTGGCATCTTGTTGCGTGGGAACATGGCGCTGTAAACTAAGGACAATGTCCTTGTACAGAAGTCGAGAAAATCACGGACCTGACCTGCACGATCTTGAAATCTGACGATTTGGCGAGTACGTTCAGGCGTAACCCAAAAATTAGAACCATGTTCCGATGTAAGCCTGAGCAGCACACTGGATCGAGCTTCAACACGTTCATCTTCGGCAGCGGTATCCAAAAAAGAACCTGTTTTCAGCGGAGAAATCAAAGATGAAGGAAAAACATTGGGAATAAAGATAAGTATGGTCAAGTGAACGAAGTATACCCGCCATATCTAAGCTGGAATCAATCATTAGTTCAAGCATGTAATTCTCTCGTCGAGAAGCTTCGGCAGCGGCAGCAACTGCATCCTCTTTTGCAGCCATAGCATCCTGGGCTTGCTGAAGCGCAATCTTTTCCCTCTCCAATGATTTTCGAGACTGCTCCATTATTGCAAGTGCCTGCTTCTTCATGGACTACAACTGTTGACGGAGTTCTTTCAAATCTTGTGCGGAATCCTTACCAGAGGAATCTTCAATAAATTCATCACCAACATATATTTTCTTCGAATAGGAGGAAGCAGGAAAAGTATCGGCAGGACAAGGAGTTGAAGTATAGTTGTCAAATATCAACTGCAAAGAAAAGTTTCAACATCAATTGTGAAAGCAAAATAGATTTCCACTAATTTCTCCAGTATTTACATGGCTATTACAAAAGGAGGGTCCTTAATGATCTACTGAGACAGTCGTCGCCAAAGCCACTACGGCGACAGCATCAAAAGAGAAAACAAAAGAGAAGGCAAGGTGGTCTACTTGACCTCCGGCTTTGATGAACTTGGAGCAGGAGTTGGCTTGCATCCGAGGTAGGCGAGGATTTTCTTCGAATTTGGCTTGGCAGCCTTGATCAGCGATTGCCACCTCTTGGTCTCCATCTCCTTCGTGTCGCCAACTCTCGCCCAGTCGACATCTTGTTGGTCGTCGCCGACCAAGGCAATAGTGCCTTCGATGCCAACTTTCAAACCTTCTTGGCGAAGTTTGAGCCCAAGATCTTCTTGAGAATTGAAGTGTTTGGCGAGAGCAACAAAAGGCGTAGGTTCTTCCTTCTTCGGGAAGAAGTAAGGAAAAAGCCGCGACAAACCTGATCTGGCTTCGGCAAGACCTTCACGCGCCTCATCTCCGTAGATTTCAAGGAGGGAAAGAGCGTCGAGAAGGCGATCACCTTCAGGGTTCTCCAGATCATAATCTTGATGCGTTTTCCCTAAGTGAGTCAAAATAAGCTTGTCAGGAAAAAAGCAAGCCAAGAAGAATTTAATGATCCGAAGAAATCAAAGAAATGTGAATACTTACTCACAAAACGTCGACTCTGTGATTCCACGCGAGTGAGGATTTCATTTTCACGAGCAGATTGCTGGGCTATATTATCGCTCAAGGAAGTTTCCGCGTCGTGAAGTCTTTTTCGAAGATCTTCGACGGCGGCAACATCTGCTTCAGCTTTCTTGCGAGCTGTTTCGCTCTGCTCTAGCTTGATAGCAAGAGCGTCAGCGCGTTTGTTAGCCTCTGCAAGGGTCCCTGGCAAACTAGATGATAATCCATTATTGTGGCAAAATTATGAAGGAATTTATTCAAGTGGAAGAGATAAGGAAAAAAGGGTACCTTCAAGCTTGGCGGCATAATCACGGTACCCGATAAATTGGGTACCGAGGCGGAGAAATTCCTTCATTGAAGGCCGAGGAGAAGACCACAGAAAAACGAAATCAATATAGAAAGAGAAAATTCGACAGTAACAAGCAAAAACCAAAGGGGAGTCCAAAGCATTGAAAATGTTCAGAAGTATAAAAAAGAAAAGAGAGAGAGAGAGAAGAAAAGATAACCTACATCATCCATTACAGAAGTCGTGGAACTACTAGTCAGCAAGGTAGGCTCTTTGGTCAGCTCGACCCTAGCCCTCTGTTGACGTCAGAAACCCACTGGTGGGCAGAGACGGGCAACACCGTAGAGCCGGGAACAACTAGGGCTGCGGCTGGCCCCAGTCCCTCTGAGCGACGGCCCGCAAAGCCTCCTGGTCGCACGCACCGATGTTTATCACAAGGGCGTGCCACCCGACCTATACCCGGTCGTGAAGGTGTGGATGATGCCTCGCTTAGTTTCCTGCAGGGCACACACGTAAACGTTAAATACGAGCCACGATCGGCTCTCGGTTATCCCGTGAATCGGCTCAAAGAGCCGATCCACCCATGATTCGGACGAGGTGTCCGAATATATGGTGGTCCTGCTTGATCAAGGTAAAGCTAATGAGATCTACGACGATGTGGGGTTCTCACCGCATAATCGGATCGTCCTACTCCAGGTTGGGCCTCGCGGCCACGCACGGTGATCATAAGCCGATCCTAAACAGGGCCTAAAAACCAACACGAGGTTGATCCTCGGAACATCCTCGCTTAGGGCCAACGAACGACACCCTACGTGCCGCTGGATCCTCCCCCTTTGTAAGGCCTAACTATTGTAGATATTAAACTAATCCTTGTAGAACAAGGAGCAATCGTAACGGATCAGATCTACCAAACTATGATCAAGCGGGTGCCGCCCCTACACCTAAGATAGGTGTAGGGCGGCTAGACATGCAAGGGTTGCACTACGAAAGCATGTAATATGAAGAACAATGCTAACCCTAACATGTCTAAGATAACTACGTTGCTCGCCATCAAAAAGGCTTCGCACGAGCAACGCATGAACAACGTAGGCAGGCTTAGGCCGCCTAGATCGCAAGATGCGATCTAGGCAGCATGACGCTTACCGGTAGAAACCCTCGAGACGAAGGAGTTGGCGATGCGCCGAGATTTGTTTGTGGTTGAACGTTGGTTTTTGTTTATTCCATAAACCCTAGGTACATATTTATAGTCCAGCTGGACTTTCTAATGTGGGCGTGCACCAAACCGTGCACGAGTAAGATTCTAACTTCTAAACTACGATGCGATCTAATATGTTACAGATACACGGGCAATTAAGCCCAACTTGGTAAAAGGCCGATTCACGTATTTCTTCTATACATATATTTCTTCACGTCCATCTTGATCGCGGCCCACCTCTGACTCGGTCAAATTCTGGTGATAACACATGCCCCCCTGGTTTTGGAATTGGTAATTCCAAAATCACTCCGTTTTCCTTCATCGGGTCATGTCGTGGCAGAACCGTTGCAGTATCCTTCATCATGATGCCCTGCTTTCTCAACTTCTCCGCGTGACCTGGCAGTTTTTTTTTAGGCACCACTTCCTCGAAACTCGCCGTGGCATTGAATTTCCACTATATCCCCTTTTATTTAACCGCTATGAACAGTTCTCGCTCCGCACCTCCTTCGCATTAGCAGTCCAAAAGCCCTCCTCGCGCCACCATGTCTTCTTCCTCCTCTCGCTCCATCGGATCCTTCCAGCCAGCTCCTCCACGTCGCGTGAGCCGACGCCGGAGTACAACCCGGCGGAGGTCCATGCGGCCAACACCCGTCGCGCCATTGCGGCCGGGGAGGAGTCGACCATGACTTCTCCATCTCGGTCCGAGGACGACCAGTCCTCGACGGACGGGGAGAGCGACCTCCGCTTCCTTGCAGACGGGGAATCGGAGGAGGAGAGCGATGACGATCGCTTCTCCTGGGATGACTTCACCTCCTCCGAGGGGGTGGAGGAAGAGGAAGAGGAGGAGGACGACGACGACGACAGCCCCTCCGACGAGCCGCCGGCCAAGCGGTTCTGCCCCTGGCCGGGTGATGTCTACGGGAGCTTCTATTCTTGTAGACAGTGTTGGGCCTCCAAGAGCAGAGGTTTGTAGAACAGCAGCAAGTTTCCCTTAAGTGGATACCCAAGGTTTATCGAACTCAGGGAGGAAGAGGTCAAAGATATCCCTCTCATGCAACCCCGCAACCACAAAGCAAGAAGTCTCTTGTGTCCCCAACACACCAAATAGGTGCACTAGTTCGGCGAAGAGATAGTGAAATACAGGTGGTATAAATAAGTATGAGCAGTAGCAACGGTGCCGTAAAAGTGCTTGGCGTGTAGTTGATGGTGGTGGTATTGCAGCAGTAGTAACGCAAGAAACAAGAAACAAGCAGTAGTAACTCAGCAGTATTTAGGAACAAGGCCTAGGGATTACACTTTCACTAGTGGACACTCTCAACATTGATCACATAACGTAATAGATAAATGCATACTCTACACTTTTGTTGGATGATGAACACATTGCGTAGGATTACACGAACCCTCAATGCCGGAGTTAACAAGCTCCACAATAATGCTCATGTTTAAGTAACCTTTAGTGTAAGATAGATCAACGCTACTAAACCAAGTACTAGCATAGCATGCACACTCGTCACCTTCATGCATATGTAGGAGGAATAGATCACATCAATATTATCATAGCAATAGTTAACTCCATAATCTACAAGAGATCATGATCATAGCACAAACCAAGTACTAACACGGTGCACACACTGTCACCATTACACACGTGCAGGAGGAATAGAACTACTTTAATAACACATCACTAGAGTAGCACATAGATAGTAGTGATACAAACACATTGCAATCATAAAGAGATATAAATAAGCACCTCACTATGCCATTCAACAGCTGAATAAGTATTCCGTGAAATCTAGCCTAAGAGACCCACACGGTGCACACACTGTCACCTTTACACACGTGGGACGAGGAGTCTCCGGAGATCACATAAGTAAAACTCACTTGACTAGCATAATGACATCTAGATTACAAGCATCATCATATGAATCTCAATCATGTAAGGCAGATCATGAGATTATTGTATTGAAGCACATAGGAGAGAGATGAACCACATAGCTACCGGTACAGCCCCGAGCCTCGATGGAGAACTACTCCCTCCTCATGGGAGCAAGCAGCGGTGATGAAGATGGCGGTGGAGATGGCAGCGGTGTCGATGGAGAAGCCTTCCGGGGCACTTCCCCGCTCGAGCAGGTGCCGGAACGCAGACTCCCGTCCCCCAGATCTTGGCTTCGCGATGGCGGCGGCTCTGGAAGGTTTTCGTGGGTTTCGTCGAACGTGGTAGGGTTTTCTGATCCAGGGGCTTCTTATAGGCGAAGAGGCGGCGCAGGAAGGTCAAAGGGGGGCCCACACCCTAGGGGGGCGCCCCCCCCCTTGGCCGCGCCGGGGAGTGGTGTGGGGCCCCTGTGGCTCCCCTCCGATCCTTCCCGGTGTTCCGGATGCTTCCGATGAAAATAGGAACTTTGGCGTTGATTTCGTCCGATTCCGAGAATATTTCGTTACTAGGATTTCCGAAACCAAAACAGCAGAAAATGAGAACCGGCACTTCGGCATCTTGTTAATAGGTTAGTTCCGTAAAATGCACGAATATGACATAAAGTGTGCATATAACATGTAGATAACATCAATAATGTGGCATGGAACACAAGAAATTATCGATACGTTGGAGACGTATCGGCATCCCCAAGCTTAGTTCTCGCTCGTCCCGAGCAGGTAAAACGATAACAAAGATAATTTCTGGAGTGACATGCCATCATAAACTTGATCATACTATTTGTAAAGCATATGTAGAGAATGCAGCGATCAAAACAATGTGTATGACATGAGTAAACAAGTGAATCATAAAGCAAAGACTTTTCATGAATAGCACTTCAAGACAAGCATCAATAAGTCTTGCATAAGAGTTAACTCATAAAGTAATAATTCAAAGTAAAGGTATTGAAGCAACACAAAAGAAGATTAAGTTTCAGCGGTTGCTTTCAACTTGTAACATATATATCTCATGGATATTGTCAACATAGAGTAATATAATAAGTGCAATATGCAAGCATGTAAGAATCAATGCACAGTTCACACAAGTGTTTGCTTCTTGAGGTGGAGAGAAATAGGTGAACTGACTCAACATTGAAAGTAAAAGAATGGTCCTCATAGAGGAAAAGCATCGATTGCTATATTTGTGCTAGAGCTTTTATTTTGAAAACATGAAACAATTTTGTCAACGGTAGTAATAAAGCATATGCATCATGTAAATTATATCTTATAAGTTGCAAGCCTCATGCATAGTGTACCAATAGTGCCCGCACCTTGTCCTAATTAGCTTGGACTACCTGGATTATCACCGTAATACATATGCTTTAACCAAGTTTCACAAAGGGGTACCTCCATGCCGCTCGTACAAAGGTCTAAGGAGAAAGCTCGCATTTGGATTTCTCGCTTTTGATTATTCTCAACTTAGACATCCATACCGGGACAACATAGACAACAGATAATGGACTCCTCTTTTAATGCTTTAAGCATTTGACAACAATTAATTCTTTTCTCATTAGAGATTTGAGGATGTTTGTCCAAAACTGAAACTTCCTGTTGACTGCCAAAACCCACCGGCGGGCAGCGGCCTTGTCAACACTGTAGAGCCGGGGGGAGCCTAGAGCTGCGGCTGGCTGAGACCCCTCCGAGCGACGGCCCGCAATGCTCTTCTGGTCACACGCGGCGTTGCGAAGTGCAAGGGCGTGCCACCCGACCTATACCTCGGTCGGGAAGGTGATGAGATTGCCTCGCTTAGTTTCCCGCAGGGCATACATGTAAACGTTAAATACGAGCCTCGATCGGCTCTCGAGTTATCCCGTGAATCGGCTCAAAGAGCCGATCCACCCATGATCCGTACGGGGTGTACGAATACTTGGTGGTCCTGCTTGATCAAGATGAAGCTAATGAGATCTACGACGATTTAGGGTTTTCACCACATAATCGGATCATCCTACTCCGAGTTGGGCCGGATGGCCACGCACGGTGCTCGTAAGCCGATCCTAAACAAGGCCAAAAAACCAACATGAAGTTGATCCTAGGAACATCCCGTTTAGGACTTGCGAACGCCACCCTACGTGCCACAGGATCCTCCCCCCTTTGTAAGGCCAAACTATTGCAGATATTAAACTAATCCTTGTAGAACAAGGAGCAATCGTAACGGACCGGATCTACTAAATAATGATCAAGCGGGTGCCGCCCCACACCCGAGATAGGCGTGAGGACGGCTAGATATGCAAGGGTTGCACTACGTAAGCATGCTTAAACGAAGAACAATGCTAACCCTAACACATCTAATGATAACTACGTTGCTCGCCATCAAAAGCGCTTCGATACGAGCAACGCATGAACAACGTGGGGCTTGTGCTGCCTAGATCGCAAGATGCGATCTAGGCAGCATGTCGCTTACCCGATAGAAACCCTCGAGACGAAGGAGTTGGCGATGCGCCGAGATTGGTTTGTTTTTGGGGTTGAACGTGAGTTGTTGTTTATTCCATAAACCCTAGGTACATATTTATAGTCCAGGGGACTTTCTAATGTGGACGTGCACTAAACCGTGCACGAGATAAACTCTAACTTCTAAATCGATACATAATTTATTCTACTAAGATACACGGGCTAACTAGCCCAACTTCTCCGTGCGAGGCCGCTTCATAGATCTTTCATATGTAATCTTCCAAGCCCATCTTGATCGCGGCCCACCTCCCGATTTAGCCAAAATCCGGTGATAACACATGCCCCCCGGTTTTGGTAATGATAATTTCAAAACCACTCGCTTTTTCCCCGCAGGGGTCGTATCACGGCAGAGCAGAACCGTCGCAGCAAGATGCCTCATCATGACGACTTGCCTTCCCAACTTCTCTCGCACGATTTGACAGTTTTGGCACCATGTCCTCGAGAACCTGCTCGGAAATTAAAAACCCCCACCTCCTTTTATTTAGCCGCAACGAACAGTTCTCTTCTTTTCCCCTTCCGCAATGGCACTCCAAAAACCCTCCTCTCGCAACCATGTCCTCTTCCTCTTCCTCTTCTTCTTCGTCGGATCATTCCCACGTGTCCTCTCCAATCCGAGAGTCGACGCCCTCGTGGGGGACGCAAGCGGCGTACGACATCCTTGCCCCGACAAAGTGGGACAAAGAGGACCATGACTCCTCCGTCTGGTCCGAGGATGACAAACCCCAAACCGACGGGGAGAGCGACCTCCGCTTCCTTGCTGGCGAGGAAGCGGTGGTGGAGAGCGAAGACGACCGCCTCTCCCGGGCGGACTTCACCACCTCCGAGGAGGTGAAGGAAGAGGGAGAGGAGGAGGAGGATGAAGACAGCTCCTCCGACGAGCCGCCGGCCAAACGCCGCCACCTCTGGCCCGGGAATTTCAGCGACGTCGATAGTGACGACGATGCCGACGAAGAAGACGAAGACGACGAGGGTCCTATCGGCGGCCGCTGGAGCAGCGACGACGAACCGGCGGGGAGCAGCACCGGCGGTGGTGATGACGGCGACGACGACGACGACGAGGGCAGCAGCGGCCCCTAGATAGGGTCTTAGCATAGGACTAGCAATAGCAGACGGGGCAATGTATCCCCCTAGTCTTCTCTTTTGAGGGCAATCAGCTCTTCTCTGTAAGAAATCTGGCTCATTAATGAAGAAATTCCCCAACTCGATTTTGCCGATTCCATTTATGATAATTTAGCCGATTGTATTCCCCCCTGATTCTGCCGATTGCCACACTAGACCATGCCCAACAAGCCGATGGCACCACATCGGCCTCCCACACTAGATTTCGAGATAGATCCATCCAGACCCAAACTCCTTGCCGCACAAGTCCAAGCCTTATTCGCGCGAATCCACAGATCTCATTCAAGATGACATGTTGGACCTAGCGGCAAAACTCCTGAAATAATGTCAGGTCTCCTTTTCCTTATTCTCCCCGAATTCTGCTCGTTCAGCTCCGACAGCTTCCCTCTACAATAAACACCGTCTTTTGAACGAGCCGACACGAAGAGCGGGCCTATTTTGACAGCGTTGGTTAGACCTCGAGGGCGAGCTGCCCCCCGAGCCTTTAGCCAAGGCGAGGGTAAAGGATGGATCATCACCGTTGAGATTTCGGGGCGGGCTCAACCTTGTCCAAGAGAGCTATCCCGCAGGGCCACCAGCCGATCACCTCCCTTTCCGTTGAGGGTCCATACAGCCGATCCAGCAAGTTATGATAATTTTGCAATATAAACACCGTTCTTCAGGTAACTTGCGGTGCAGAGCTCGGCCGATCCCAACGAGATCGGCTCCCCGGAGCAGAGACCTCCAAGGTGAGCTGCCCCCCGGGCCTTCAAGGTGAGAATAGCAGCGAGCTGATCACGTCAATCATCCTTGGTTTCTAACTCACAACGCCGTATCAACCGATCTAGAACAAATCGGCTCTTTTAGAATGAGGGAATTCCAGGACGAGCCGCCCTCCCCCGAGTTTCTTTAGTCCAAACCTTGCGCCCTGCTGATCAGATCAGCTCATCAGCTTCGGCAGGCTGAAGCAACTTCCAGTAAGAACGTCTTTGTGTTTCTGACGCTCTCCAGACTCTTGGAGGGAACTACCCCCTCTGCTCTTAAGTCGATGCCTGCTGCATCGGCTATACCTGAAATTTTTCGAAATTTTTTTATTTTTCGGCCGACTTGTATATCGGCCCCCACGCTCCAATACCCATCAACAGAAGATGAATTTTTTTTATTTTTCGGCCGACTTGTATATCGGCCCCCACGCTCCAATACCCATCAACAGAAGATGAAATGGTTCTGTTGTATACCCTCATATTTCCATATACCTGGGTGCCCCCCCGAGCCGATTCTGTCAAGAAAATTGATGGTATCGGCTCTGTTGGATAACATGTTGAACCCAGGCAGAGAGGTAGGTGAGGATAATTTTGGCCGATTGCTGGGATCGGCCTCCACGTTGCTTGTTCGTTGAAGGTTTTGTAAGTTCCCTTCGTAAATTTTTGGGGCCGATCACAAGGATCAGCCTCTCCTGGCTTGCCCATTGGTTTGATCTTGCTACTTGGTCAGGCTGGATGAAACCAACCCAACCTCTGACTTGATGCGCCTGCTGTCGTCCACCTTATGTGCTCCGTAGAGTCGTGGAGCGCTACGCTCTGTCGGCAAGACGAGTACCATGTTTGTGCCAGCCGATGTTTCATCATCGGCTTTTCTCTGTTTGGGGCGCCACTCTCTTCTTCGTGGCTGACCTTCCTCGTCCAAGGTTCTCAGAATTTTGGCGGCCAGATCGGGCCGTGCCCTCCTTAGCGTGCGCAGATATAATCTTTCAGTTTCTTTCAACCCTTGCGGACGCTGGACTCTTTGCTTCGGGAATGGCCGAGCCCATCGGGGTACCATCTCGGACCGACGATATTTGTATTCTTCCCTATCGTCCTCTAGCTCCTCGAGATCTTCCATCCGAGGGGACTCGGCACGCTTGTCCCGATGCGGGAAAGGCCCTAGCCAGCCGAACGCGGACACGTTAGCGGCACCCTTCTTTCTTGGTTTGCATTCCGGGCGGTCCTCGATTGTTGGCAATCGGCTCATCCCCGAGTCCCGACAATGTTTGAAAAACGGGCAGTCCCAGTGCTTATCCATGTCACTCCGTCCCCTTGGCCTCCCTTTGGCGCGACGGCCGTACCCGTTGTTGCTTCCACCATGTTGGCGGTACCTTCCGACCTCGGCATCAGACCGGACATTCCTCTCATCGTCGGCGTCGTAGCGCCAACGTCGGTCTTGGTGTCGCTCGTATTTGCTGAGAGGGTGCTTGGAGTGTGGGCGTTGATACCGCATGCTTTTTGTTCCCTCCCTTGCCAGGTACCGCATGTCCTCACCTCGGGGTTGGCCGCGCGGATCGGCCCCCTCTTCATCCTTGTCACGGGAGTGGCTGCTTTCTGTTTCCCCTTTGTCATGGCGGCTTGCAGATCCTGCCACATTGACACCAAAGGAACACTTTGGCCGATCTATGGGGTGGCTGAGATTCACCGTGTCGACGCCGGGCCCCGGGCGTGGGTTCCTACCAAGCCCGACACTGTGCGGCCGGGTCTTCTCAGTGGAGCCGATGAGTTCGGCTCCAAGGGTTGCCTTGATCCCGTCATGTTCCCTTCTGAGCTCCTTGGGTAGATCCCCATGCTTCAGAGACTTGGTGCGCTCCTTCAACGGGGTGGAGAGATCTCTCTCTCAAGCGCGCCTTCGGGCGTGGAGCCCCTCCCCCTGACGCCATGGGGGTGGGTTCGGTGGGAGGAGCCGAAGAGTGCGGCTTCGAGGATGGCTTTGATCTCGTCGCAGGTGACTGGCGTGCCGTCCGCCATCTCAGATGTAGATGGCGATGTGGTTGATGTAGACGTTTGTCCCACCGGGCGTGCCAGAATGTGTTGACTGCCAAAACCCACCGGCGGGCAGCGGCCTTGTCAACACCGTAGAGCCGGGGAGCCTAGAGCTGCGGCTGGCCGAGACCCCTCCGAGCGACGGCCCGCAATGCTCTTCCGGTCACACGCGGCGTTGCGAAGTGCAAGGGCGTGCCACCCGACCTATACCTCGGTCGGGAAGGTGATGAGATTGCCTCGCTTAGTTTCTCGCAGGGCATACATGTAAACGTTAAATACGAGCCTCGATCGGCTCTCGGGTTATCCCGTGAATCGGCTCAAAGAGCCGATCCACCCATGATCCGTACGGGGTGTACGAATACTTGGTGGTCCTCGCTTGATCAAGATGAAGCTAATGAGATCTACGACGATTTAGGGTTTTCACCACATAATCGGATCATCCTACTCCGAGGTTGGGCCGGATGGCCACGCACGGTGCTCGTAAGCCGATCCTAAACAAGGCCAAAAAACCAACATGAAGTTGATCCTAGGAACATCCCGTTTAGGACTTGCGAACGCCACCCTACGTGCCACAGGATCCTCCCCCCTTTGTAAGGCCAAACTATTGCGGATATTAAACTAATCCTTGTAGAACAAGGAGCAATCGTAACGGACCAGATCTACTAAATAATGATCAAGCGGGGTGCCGCC
>NC_061513.1:324617271-324657123 GCF_022539505.1 Lolium rigidum | reverse complement strand
TACCGTGGTATGTGGTCTCTTATGAACTTATTCATATGCTTGCAAGACATTAGACGACATTCCACCGAGAGGGCCCGGAGTATATCTATCGCGTCATCGGGATGGACAAATCCCACTGTTGATCCATATGCCTCAACTCATACTTTCCGGATACTTAATCCCACCTTTATAACCACCCATTTACGCAGGTGGCGTTAGATGTAATCAAAGTACCTTTCCGGTATAAGTGATTTACATGATCTCATGGTCATAAGGACTAGGTAACTATGTATCGAAAGCTTATAGCAAATAACTTAATGACGAGATCTTATGCTACGCTTAATTGGGTGTGTCCATTACATCATTCATATAATGATATAACCTTGTTATTAATAACATCCAATGTTCATGATTATGAAACTAATCATCCATTAATCAACAAGCTAGTTTAAGAGGCATACTAGGGACTTCTTTGTTGTCTACATATCACACATGTACTAATGTTTCGGTTAATACAATTATAGCATGATATATAAACATTTATCATAAACATAGAGATATAAATAATAACCACTTTATTATTGCCTCTAGGGCATATCTCCTTCACGGGCCCCACGCATGTCAGCGACATGCGCACTGTGACTGACGTGCCAGTGTCAGGGGTCACTTCCCTTCGACTTCTGCGCGGGCATTAACTGCCTCACAGCGAATCCCAACCGCTTTACTGGATCCGTGGGTACCTCCCTGTGGCTTATCATTTTTTCGCGTGTATCACCGCGCCACGTGGTGGCTCGTGGAGCGAACCGTCGCGGCCCACGACCCAAGCCGCCGAGGCCCAGCGGTTTCGGCCCACATCTCCCTCTTCCTTTATAAGGGGAAACCACTCCTCCTTCTTCCTTTTCTCGCATTCTCCACCTCCTAGCGCACAGTGCTTTCGCTCTCAGCGCCTCCGCCGCTCCGTTTCGCCGCCTGAGCTCCGCCGCCCAGCGAACCTTCGATACTGCTTCGCCGGACGCCGCCGGACTTCGTCGCGCAAAGAACTTCTGCAGCGCCTCTGCCCCCGCCGCGGCATTGGTGCTTCTTCGAGCTTCTTCTCGCCTCGCCGCCGACGGACTACCTCGCCGGCCTTTGGCTCGTCGCTCCTCCGGCGAACCTCTTCCTCATCTACTCCGCCGCCTCAGGTTAGGCCTAATCTGGATTCACTCCTCTTTTGCTTGCTTTCTAGATCTCTCGCTCGGTAGTGTATTTACTTCTTCTTTTTCTTGCTTTTTCTCTCTTTCGTAGATCTTCACGCGGGGGTAAATTGTGGGATTCTTGTTTCTCCTTGCCGAACTCCATGTCTAGTATGGAGTCCTCCTCTACTTCTTCTTCTGCCTCTTCTTCTGCCAGCCGGTGTAGCAGATCTTCCGACGGGCTTACCGCTGATCTTGCTCAGATGGATGCTGAGTCCGGTAGCAATCGTGCATCCGGTAGCAACCGTGCCTCCGGTAGCAATCATGCATCCGGTAGCTCTAGCGAAGGTTCCGGGAGCTGGGGCACCTGCTGCCTTACGCGGAGCAGTGGAACGCCGCGGACATGTCCAAGGCGACCCGCGGCTTGGGCAAGGACCGGCTACCAATGCCAGACCCTGCCGGTGAGCGAAGCTCGGAGGAGCACTTCATGCGGCTACGCCGGGCCGTCAAGGAGCTGGACAGTGCGTGGTTTGACGCCACGAACAACTTGATGGTAAGTTCTTCAAGGACTGTTTCATCTCTTTGACTTACGTTGATTTCTCTTCTTCTGGTTTTCTCATATCTTTTCCTGAACTTTCAATGTTATGCCGGTTTCTCCCTTGCTGAATCATATCCATTCTCCCAGTCCCCGAGTTTAGGGTTAAGAACTTTGTTCTTAGCGCTAAACTTTACTTAGAAACGCGCAAACCGGCATTGCCAGTCCCCGAGTTTCGGGTTAAGAACTTTGTTCTTAGCGCTAAACTTTACTTAGAAACGCGCAAACCGGCATTGCCAGTCCCCGAGTTTCGGGTTAAGAACTTTGTTCTTAGCGCTAAACTTTACTTCTCACACTTGTCTCCTTTGAACAGAGCACCGCGGACGCCCGGAAGAAGCTCTTTGAGGAGCTCTTGTGGGAGCATCGGGACCTTGCGGAGGCTCATGGCCAATGCCAAGGTTAGTTTTCCTTTTTCGCATCCGGCATCTTTTGTACCGGAAAGTCTTATTTCTTACCAGCATCTTTTGCTTACTAGCTGTCCCGGAAGCTACCATCGAGACGCTCCAGGCCCAAATCACCACTCTTCAGGGTATCGTTTTTTCTTTTCTGGTTAATCCGTTGTTTTCTTATCCATCAACTACTGCTTTACTGATACTCTTCCTTCCGTTGTGTAGGCGAAAAAGAGCAGCTTATCCGGCAGCAGCAGGAGGCCCTTGACGCCCAGAAAACTAGCTTCCAAGAGCTTAAGGAGCAGGCTATGCAGGCCCGGCTCCAACATGAGCAAGAGCTGAAGGACGCCAAGGCCGCAGCCGAGGCTAGGCTGGCAGAAGTCGTGGATGACTCCACGAACTCCAACGCCGTGCTGATGACGGAGCTGGAGGAAGAGAGGAAGGCGCGGAAGGCTGCGGAGCACCTTATTGAGGTCATGACCACTGATCATAAGGAATATGATCGGCTGATTATGCAGATTGACGCACTGTGTCTCCGTAAGTCTTTGTTTTGTCCCTTCTTTCGCTTATAAGCTTTACTTTCCGAAAATGCATCCGAGTTTCTTTTCCTTTCGGCAGACCGTTTTCCGGTATCTTAAGCTTATTTTCTGCCCTTCTTCTCGTAGAACACTTCCCGGACTCCCAGGCACACGCTGTGAAGAAGGTGATGGAGGATCGCGTGGCGCGGGAATTTCCCAACATGGACGCGCATTGGGATGGATACGACTATCTAGTCGCCCTCTCTGCTCGTGTTCAACATATGCGTTCCGTGGACCGGCTTCTTGTCGACCTTCCGGACGTCGCCATCCACCTCTTCAAAGTGCTGTGGCCTGGGGAAGCCATGCCGGCTAACATGACCCTCACCGCCAACCGGCTTAAGGAGGCAGGACCGCGGATCCGCGAGTGGCAGTGCTCTGCGGCTCGCGCTGGTGCTGATGTTGCGCTGCGCTCCGCGTGCTCCTGGTATCCGGAGCTGGATCTGGACGCGCTCCAAGGCGTACGCGAAGGTGCTTCCACGGACATGGACCCCGCTCTTACCGCGAAGCGGCAAGATCGGGCCTACCGGCTTGCCGAGTATGCCGATGTCCGCACCTTCATCCCTCCCCCTCCTGGTGTCACGGATTACCTCCTTGATGAGGAAGAAGAAGAGGGAGATGAGGATGAGGATGCCGAGGACGCGCCGCCGGAAGCTCCTGAGGCCAGCCCTGCTCCCCATGAAGCCCCTGAGACCGGCGCTGCTCCGCCTGACGCCCCTGCTGCCTGAACTATCGCAAGTGTTACCTGCCCCTGCTTGCCTCACCAGAAAACTCGTTAAATTCCACCCCGGGATGCCGGGGTTTATGATGTAAAACTTTAAACCTGCTTTTGGTTGTGGCACAACAGTTTATGCCGGTATGTTATACCGGTGTTAATTATCTTATGTTTGCCTTAGCATATTTGCTCATGGTTTTGCTTTTATCTCGTCTCGCAAAGATTTCTAGATTGTTTCCGCATCCAATTCGATGCATACTTGGTTCTTTTGCCTTGGCTCTGCCTGCCTTCTCTGGGCGTTCTTTGGCGTATGAGCACAAGGTTCTTTCACCAAAACAAGCATCTTCTTGAACTTAGAAATAACTCGAAATTTTTGCAAAAAACCGGTATAACCGGGGTTAGTTAAACTTTTCCGGATTGTTCTTTCCCGCTCCTCCTTCTTCGCAGTTCATGTGCTTATCCCCTACCGGTTTATCTTGCTTGCCATGAAGCCGGTTTGCGGACAACAGCGAGTCGAAGACTCCGGTAGGGTTTAGCACACTACTAAACCGGAAAGAAAAACGTTCAATAAGCAACCGGTAAACTGAAAAAATAGACAAGTTACATGCAACCTTAGTGGGGTAGTCCCCGAGATTCATTCGAGGTTCCGACATCTTTTATTCATAGCAAATAAGGTACAAAAAGGAACTTCTTACACCACAACTTCAAGAGTAGAAAGGACGCAACAAGGCTACATTCCATGGACGCTTGGTCTCCTCTCCGGACCTGTCCGCCTTTCCTTTCTTCCATTCCTGTGCATCAATCAGGTAGTAGGCATCATTGTGGAGAGCCTTGCTCACAATGAAAGGCCCTTCCCACGGCGGGGAAAGCTTGTGCCTGCCTTCAGTGCGCTGCACCAGGCGTAGCACCAGGTCCCCTTCCCGGAACACTCTCGGGTTAACCTTCCGGCTGTGATAGCGTCTGAGGTTCTGCTGGTAAATGGCTGTTCTTGCCAAGGCCAGCTCTCTTGCTTCTTCTAGCAAGTCCACATCGTTCTCTCGAGCTTCCTTTACCTCTTCTTCGTTATAGAGTTGCACCCTTGGTGAATCATGGAGAATGTCGGTTGGTATGACCGCTACTGCTCCATAAACCATGAAGAATGGAGTGTATCCGGTAGACCGGTTTGGAGTAGTTCTTATGCTCCACGGCAGCGATGGCAGCTCATCGAGCCAACACCCGGCGATTTTTCCACCGCATCGATGAGTCTCGGTTTGATACGGAAAGCACCAAAGCGTTTGTTCTTTCCACTTGGCCATTGCCTTGTGGGTGTGCGGCCGAGCACAAATCCAACCGGATATTCTTGTCCTCACAAAACCTTTTGAACTCACCTTGAGCAAAGTTTGTGCCATTGTCAGTGATGATGCTATGTGGGTATCCATACCGCAAAATGACATCTTTCAAGAATTTAACCGCTGTGCGCCCATCACACTTTGCGATGGGTTTGACTTCTAGCCACTTGGTGAATTTGTCCACCATAACCAAGATATGGGTCATGTTTCCCCTTGCTTGTTTTGAATGGGCCAACCATGTCTAGGCACCAAACTGCAAACGGCCAAGTCAATGGTATTGTTTTCAAGCCGGAGGCTGGGGTATGATTTTGCTTGGCGTACCTCGGCACCCATTGCATTTTCTTACCATATCCTCCGCATTTTCCAAAGCTGTTGGCCAATAGAACCCATGCCGGAACACCTTTGCTACCGGCGCCCTTGAGGAAGCGTGATGTCCACACTCTCCTCGGTGAATCTCCTCGAGCATTTCCTTTCCTTCTTCCGGTTCCACACATCTTTGGAGGACACCGGTAACACTTCTCTTGTACATCTCGCCATTGATGATGGTGTAAGCCTTGGATCTCCTTTGGATCCTCCTTGATTCATCTTCGTCAACCGGCAAGGTGCCGTTGACCAGGAATTCCTTAATAGGTTTAACCCATGACGGAGTCTCCCGAACTAGGAATACCGGTACGTCTATGTCCATGCTATCCACCGGCATTGTTTCTTCCGGTGCCGGCGCGGCGGCGGTCGATCTTACCGGAACGGTCCCGAGCTTACCGGAACAGTTCCCGGGTTTCCTTCGTCGATATCCATTGGTACAATGTGTGACTCCGGTACAAAAATTGATTCCGACTCCGGACTTGGCTTGATTGATGGTACTCTCAGGTGTGCCAAGGCTATTCCGGGAGGAATTTCTTGTCGGGATGAGCCCAGCTTGGACAAAGCATCCGCAGCTTCATTTTCTGCACGCGGTACATGGTGAAATTCACAGCCTTCGAAGAAGCCGGCAATCTTTTGCACGTGAAACCGGTACGAGGCCATGTTGGCATCTTTTGCGTCCCAATCTCCGGAACACTGTTGTACCACAAGATCTGAATCTCCATAGCAAATGATCCGGTGTGCACCGATTTCTTTTGCGACCTTAAGCCCATGGATCAAGGCCTCATATTCAGCGACATTGTTTGATGCCCTGAAATGCACTTGTAAAACATACCGGAGATGATCTCCCTTTGGTGAGGTTAGCACCACACCGGCACCTAGACCCTCCTTGAGCTTGGATCCATCAAAGTGCATCTTCCAGTATTCCAGTCTTTGATCCGGGGGCTTGTATTGCATTTCCGCCCAATCGACCAAAAAATCAGCTAAAGCTTGCGATTTGATGGCGTCTCTTCTTTCGTACACCGGAACATACGGTGATATCTGTATTGCCCATTTCGCAATCCTGCCGCTAGCGTCCTTGTTGCACATGATATCGGAGATGGGTGCTTCACTCACCACCTTCATAGGATGTTCCTCAAAGTAGTGCTTGAGCTTGGTGGCGGCCATAAACACGCCATAGGTCATTTTACGGAAGTGCGGGTAGTTTTGCTTTGAGAGGGAGAGCACCTCGCTCGGGTAGTATACCGGCCTGCGGACGGTTTTCCTTCCTCTTCTCTTTCTACTACCACAACAACACTCACGACCCGATTGGTTGCTGCTATGTATAGCAACATTGGTTCTCTTTCCAACGGCGAAGCCAATATTGGCGCGGTAGCTAACATTGTTTTCAGCTCCTTGAACGCCGCGTCCGCCTGAGGGGTCCAGACGAATTTATCGGATTTTCTCATTAAAGCATATAGCGGCAAGGCCTTTTCTCCTAACCTGCTTATGAACCGGCTTAGCGATGCTAAGCTTCGGTAAACTTTTGTATGTCCTTCGAGATCCTGCGGTACCGTCATTCTCTCAATTGCCCGGATCTTTACCGGATTGACCTCAATGCCTCGGCTTGAGACGAGGAAACCCGGCAGCTTGCCGGCGGGGACACCGAAAGTACATTTTGCCGGATTGAGTTTCATCCGGAACCTTCTTAGGTTATCGAATGTTTGCCGGATATCATCAATTAGGGTATCTTTTACCTTAGTTTTTATCACGATGTCATCCACATACACCTGCACATTCTTTCCGATTTGATCAAACAAGCATTTTTGCATACGGCGCTGGTACGTTGCACCGGCGTTGCGCAAACCAAAAGGCATAGTGATATAGCGGTAAGCCCCGTGCGGGGTAATGAACGCAGTTTTTATTTGATCTTCCTTTTTCAAGGGAATTTGGTGGAAACCGGAATATGCATCCAGGAAAGACAACAGCTCACACCCAGAAGTGGAATCAATCACTTGATCGATTCGCGGTAAAGGAAAAGGGTCTCTTGGGCAAGCCTTGTTGAGGTTGGTGTAGTCGATGCACATGCGCCACACCTTTGGAGCTTTTGCCTCCAGGTTCTCGTCCTTCTTCTTTTCGACCATCACCGGATTGGCCAGCCACTCAGTATGCGTGACTTCCACGATGAAACCGGCAACTAGCATCTTCGTCACCTCTTCTCCAATAATCTTCCTCCTATCTTCAGCGAACCGGCGCAATGGTTGTCGCACCGGCTTGGCATCCTTCCGAACGTTTAGAGAGTGCTCAGCCAGCTCCCTCGGAACACCTACCAAGTCATCAGTAGACCGGGCAAAGATATTCCGATTCTCACGGAGGAAGGCGACGAGCGCGCTTTCCTATGCCTCACCGAGACCGGCACCGATACGAACGGTACGCTCGGGGAAAGCCGGGTCCGGCACGATGTCCTTTGTTTCCTTTGTCGGTTTGAACGGCTGGAGCGCTCGGACTTGCACTCATTGCCGCTAAGCTCAGCGCGAGGACTGAGCCGGCGCAAGCTGCGGTTTGCATCCTTCTTTTTTCCTCCGCGATCACCGGCGATTCCGCTAGGTTCGATCCGGCGAGATGCTTGTTTCCGGTGAGATCTTGTAGTTTCCCACCACGGTCGAGAGGTCCACGAGGTGCCGGCATCTTCATCTTGAGATACGCCGTGTGGGTCGAGGCCATGAAGGCCGCCAGTGCCGGTCTCCCCAGCAAAGCATGGTACGGACTATCTAAGTCCACCACCTCAAACTCAAGGTTTTCAACCCGGCAATTGTCACGTCCTCCAAACGACACATCCACCCGGACTTTTCCAACCGGTGCGCGGGACAAACCCGGAACGATTCCATGGAACGTCGTGT
Source organism: Lolium rigidum (assembly GCF_022539505.1). Taxonomy (NCBI): domain Eukaryota; kingdom Viridiplantae; phylum Streptophyta; class Magnoliopsida; order Poales; family Poaceae; genus Lolium; species Lolium rigidum. Next base: position 324,649,131 of record NC_061513.1, on the reverse strand, counting down.
GCGTTGGCTGAAGCATGTTTTCTGTTATGCCCAGTGTATGCATGGTGTGCTTGTACATTATGTTTATGCTGCTCCCATTGTCTATCAGCACCTTGCTGAACTTGACGCGAGTCGTGGGCCCTTTCATGATTGGGTCCACCACGAGAGCGTAGCCACCCGGGTTCGGCATGATTTTAGGGTGATCCCGGTATGACCACGAGAGTTCCTGATCTGCCCATGGCATGTATTTTGGCACTGCCGGCATCACCGCGTTCACCTCCATGGAACGACGGCGCAGGCTTTGCTTGTCTGTCGGCTCGGTTACGAACACGACACAGCACACATCTGGGTCCTTATAAACGTTCCGGCCCAAGGGTGTCGGTGGAGGTGGTTGGCCGTAGCCTTCTCCCACCTGATTGACTTGCTGATACTGCTTGCTGTTTTGCTTGAGGGTGTACCGGCAAGGCGTTTGCCCGGTAGCGGTGGTGGTGGTGGTAGGCTGCTGGCTGACGCGGCATGTCCGGTGGTGGCATCATAGCATTGCCCCCTTGTCCTTGGGTGTCTTTTACCGCCCCCTTTTGCATCAAGTACTTGGTCCGGGTACAATCTTTTGTCAAGTGGTTCGACGGGTGAGCCGGATTCGGCGTGTGCCACCGGCAAGGTTGATCCATGGCAGCTTCCATGGTGTATTTCGCGGGTTCTTGCCGGTTCTTTTTCGGCCCCGGGGTTTCTTTTCGACCCATTGTTTCTTAGGACCAGCCCATGGCTGCGATCCGGTTCTTTGCCTCCGGCTGCCGGCGGCATCGAGTTTTCTGCACGGCGGCAACTTGCTGCGAGCCATACCTTCGATCCGGGAAATCTTCCCTCCTTTTGTTGTTCCGGTTGTCCCGGTACTGCTGTTGAGGCGGGTTTGATTGTTCCGGCTCAGCTTGTATCGCCGGTTGCATTGGGTCTCCCAACGCGTAGTTATCCGCCACACGCATCATCTCCGCCAACGTTGTTGGCATGTTCCTCTGCAGCCTTTGCCACAAAGGCGAACCTCGCCGGCATCCTTGGCTAAACCAAGCGATGGCCTGTGCCTCTATCACTCCTTCACAAGAATTTCTGGTGGAGTTCCACCGGGTCAGGTAATCCCGGTCTGTTTCCTGCGGGCGCTGCACGCACAAAGCGAGCTGCTGAGGCCTGTTTGGCCTTCTGTAGGTCTTGCTTGAAGTTGCTCACAAAAGCTTCCTCAAAGTCCAACCAGCCATTTATGCTTCCTTCCGGCAAGTTGTTCAGCCAGATTCTTGCCGGTCCTACTAGGAACGTCGGCACAATTCTCACGGCCCAACGCCGGTTTCCTCCTCCGGCTATGACTCCTCCGCCACCGGCAACGTATACCGCGGTCACGTAATCCGCGAGCCGGTCTTCCGGCTTAGTGGTGCCATCGTATGTTTTGGTGTCACGGGGCAAGCTGAAAGTTGCGAGCTGGTGGTGGCTCTTTCATGATCCTTGGGCCAAAGCACTTTGGACCCGGAGGACCCTTCTGCCTCAATCATTTCAGACAGGTATACTCTGTCCAGACGGTGCCTCGCATCCCGTTCCGGCAAGTTTCTTTCTCCCAACCGCTCTCCCAAAGGTTTCCGGTAAGCGGTGAGTCTTGTTGAATCAGCTTCATCGTAATGTTCTGGTGCCGCGGCCCTTGCCTGCCGGTACCTTGGTGGAGGCATCTCCTCATCATCATACGCTGCCCTTGCAGCCGGATAGTTTTGCCCGGTTTCGTGTCTACCGGCATGATTGTTTCCGGCATAGCCTTCCTTGGCGTAGCCTCGCTCTGCCCCTTGGCTTTTTCTACCGGCATCGTGTTGCCCGGCTTGTTGTTTACCGGCAAGGACCGGATCGTACACGGTCATCTGCCGTGCATTCACTTCTTTTTCTCTTCTTACGTCGGATGGGGGACGAGGCCTGCCCATGGGACTTGCTTCCGGCATTCTTTGTTGAACGCGCGGATTTCGAGGCTATAGCCTTGTTCGAGCTTAGCCAGCTGCTCGGCGTTCTGCTGCTCTACGGTATCTAGCAGCTCTCGACACGCTCTTGTTGTTTTGCCGAGCCTCTCCGGTAAGCGAGTCACACGGATCTACGGCAGCCTTAGCAGCTTTTATGGTTTTATCCGGACTCTTGTACTTAGGTTTCTCTACAATGCTAGCGGATGCGGAGGTACTCTTGCCGGTAAGAACTTCCTTACGCAAATCCTGATCTAGATTGCGAGCCTTAAGCCGGTTTTCCGGTATCCTAGCGAGCATGAGCGCTAACGAAGCAAAGCCATGGGCAGCGTTATACTCACGTACGGTTAGGTTCAGCTCGCGGCTGCGCCACGACGACGTCCTTGCCGCTCTCGAGTATCTTCGGCGGCTGCGCCTCCGGCTCCGCTCGAGCCGTTGCCGGGTCGATGTTACGCGCGATGGGCGTTGCCGGCACGTTCATCGCCGCTTGGAGAGGTGTTGCCGGTGGTGCGGAAGACGCTCCCGGCGCGCCGGTGTCGCGCTCCGGCGGTGGCTTGGCCGCACGGGTCGCGGCCGCACGACCGGCAACTTCGTCCGCAGCCTCCTTGCCCGCGCCGGCTGCGCCGGCCATCATCACCTCGACGCTGCCGGCGGCGCGGCCTGCACAGAGCCACCTTGGCGGGTCCGGTGCCACCAGCACCGGCGAGAGGCGCTGGCGCACGGGGACGGTGCCGAAGTAGACGCGGTGGCTGCCGAACTCGATGATGCGGCCGTTCTTGGGGAAGATGCCGCCGTTGGCGAAGCAGCCCGCGTTGTCGTTGATGAAGTCGATGGAGTAGAAGCTGCGGACGAGCGCGGACACTTGTCCGCTCGCCGGCGAACTCGAGGATGCCCGCCCGAATATGTATTCCGGCATGCGCCACTTCATGCCCCACGGTGGGCGCCAAGCGTCGTCGTGGTGAACGGACGGATGCCATAGGATGGCTTAAGTTGGGGCCGAATGGACGCAAGAGGATTCGGGGGAGGGTTTGTGATTAGATGGGATGAACTTCCGGATGGTTTCCTCAAGAACTTAGCCAAGGCTAGAGGTTGAAGAAGAAAGACATAAGGAAGAACTCGCTCTAGATCATCTTCTTTATTGATCTCAACAGGCTACAAGTTTTTCAGTACAAGCTCTCCAGTGTTCATACGCGTGTGTGTAAGAAGGGCTGCCCCCTCTCCTTATATAGGGGAGAGGGTGGCTTACGAGGCAAGAAACCCTAATGGCATCTTTGACTAGACAAACTACTTTACAAAGCTACTTTAATCATAGAAGACACCGGAGTCCTCTTTAATCAGGGATGCTGACGTCCTCCGGCTTCTTTGACCGTCATCCTTCTCTTTATCGTCGGCCCTTCGTCTAAAGTTACTTTGCTTAGCTCATCTTTGTCTTCTAGCTCTGGAGAGAATCTTTGACCAGTCCTGCCGACCTGCTCGTTCTTCCGGTGGCCCGGTATCTTCTTACCCGGTTCCGGCATACCCCTCTTGGGGATACCGGCTTAGCTTCACTTAGCTAAGTTCTTATCTTTAAGTTCCGGTACGAACATTAAACCGGTATCTTGATGGCTCAAACCATCCGGTTTGGCATGCCTTTGGCATACCGGGGGTCATCCCCCCAACATGTGTGGTGCTACTTGTTCGGAGGCAAAGAGGGTTGAGAGAGTATAGATTTATGTTCCTGATGGTTTTACAGGTTCTTCAGCACAACCATATGAGGCCGTTGACCTACTGGAGCTATTGAATGCTAAAAAAATTCACCGCTGTTATGTTCCTGTAATCACTATTATTTATCTAGATAGAGAATTTGAATATTGGGCCATTAAACATCTACTTTTTGAACATTTTTTAATTGTGTGAATTATTTTTTGTATCGAAATTTGGTTGTATGCATGCTGTTTTGGAGACAGGTTTGAAAGTTGTAAGAAGTCAATAAAATGTCAATGTGGTTTGGTGACTTGAGTTGGGTGCATAGCAATCGTAATGTTGCTCATCGTTTCACATTTGGATGGTTCTTGTGAAGTAAGGAGTTTTTATTCTTAGGTTAGTCGTGCCAGAGCGTTGAGAAGACGGAATTTTGAAGAGCATTGTTTGTTATATTTGTCACTTGGTTGATCATCACTTTAGTTTACAAGACTCTTTTGCTCTCTGTAATTGGTTAATAATTATGAATTATTATATTATTTATTTTTCTTTCATATATACGATGATGAATTGACAAAGATCTGGCAAGGGGGTATATTTTTGAGCCACATCGAAAAAAATAATTTCAGCTACTTCTCGCATTACTCTACTGATGTGCTTCTTAGAACCTGAATTCATTAGGAGGCACCAGAGAGGTCTCAATATTTCATAGGGACATCTATTATCTAGCAATAAAACTATTGTAGCACTCAGTGCCAATTACCAATTAGGCATTCCTAGTATGAGCACCAGTTAAAACCAGTAATGCAAATTATGAACCATCTCATATTTTAGGTTTTCCTATTATTAACAACACTCCTAAAAGTAAGTGACTAACAACACCCATGAATAGATCGGTTCGACGCTTTGCTCAAAAATCTTGTTCAACTGCCTCTGCTTGCTAATGTAAAGACAATAAAAGCTTGTGTTCAATAAATGTAATTTGTATATAATGAGAACTGACCCATGAGTATGTTGTCATGCTACCGATATTTTGCTTGTCTAACAAACTGTTGGTGGATATCCAAAGGGAAAAAGATAGTTATTTGAACAACCGCACAGCCGGATAAGCAAATTATTTACACCCAAATCATTTCTATCAAAGCAAAGGGTATTTACACCTAAATCATTGTTTGATCAAATGCCTATTAGAATATTTTGTGCTCGAGTACAAACGCATCCTATTTCCATTGATGCACTGAGATATTTGAATATTGACATGCATTACATTCATATATCTAATAGAAAGAATTTTTTTGACCCGTGGCAACGCAGGGGCATTTTTACTAGTAATAGTAAAGATGTGCTCTAAGTGGGTCTGCGGAAGCAGGTGCAGGGATTTTTTGCAAGGACGGATGCAAGGGGGCAATATAGCGATGGCACGTGTACATCAAGTAGAGACCAAAAGCTACAGTACGAACTGCCCGCCCAATGGTACAAAACGACCGTGATATTTTGAACCGATGATTGATTAGGGAGGTCTATATCCAGCATCCTCTTTATCGTGATGAGCTTTGTGAAACAAAACCGATGTTGAGCAAGGTTTTTTTTATAAGGGCATTGTGAGTATTTTGCCTTCTCTCAAGATAAAATCAAGCTACATAAAGCATAAATTCGCATAGAGATGCTGACTGGGGCAATTACACGGGCTAGATCAAAACAACTAAAGAACATATAGATTTGATATTTACAAGAACAGTAAATCGTTTATAAAAAATGTATAAATGTATCTTCATTTAAACACCCCGAAAAAATGCCCAGATTTGCCCTTTATTTGCCCTAATCAACAAATCTGGATGTACTGTATTAGTTGCCTTCGTGATCAGATTTTTATTAAATATATATACGCAGCGGAGGCATTTCTAGTTCTCCACGACACACGTGATTAGCGTAGTTGGTTTTGTTATGCAGCGCATGAGTCGTCAAATAAAATGGTTTATCAAATCAATGTACTGCATGTTTCATCCATACATCAATCCATGGGCACGTACTGAATCATATTTCAACCATTTCCATCACATCTATCTAGATGTATCGACAACAATTATTATTTGGTATCAAATTTCACCTTACACATCGGGGTGTGACATCAGCATTTGGAGTTCTTTCCTATGGATTTGAAGTACGACGACCCATGAGGACCGGATCTACCGCTGCTGGTATACGTTCGCGACAGCAGCAAAGTTCTGAATTTACGCAATATGCAAGTTGTTTTTGAAAGCCGAAACGAGCGCAGTCTTCACCACACACTTCATCGATGCAATTCGGTTCCGCTAGGTTAGTGCAAATATCTGACAAAAAGTGTATCAAAAGTGTTAGTTTTCTATGCTCTACAATCTGCATACATGCATGCATAGCAATATAGAATATAGAATGAGAAAAAAACACCAACCTATTGGTTTTGAAAAGGACAGCAAGGTTGTGGCCATGAGTACAAGCACTACCAAGCTGGCAACAGTACTTGTGTTCCTCTTGACAATTGCCATGGCGAATTAGCAGGGCTATTCTCCCTTTTCGAATCTTGTAATGTGATATGTAGCTTGATGCAAACATTGCCTTTGCTAGTCTTTATATACAAGTGTGCCAAGAATACGTATTAATATCACATTAATAACATTTAATTCGTACCCTCCATTTTTTTAGAAATGATTAATTGACGTCTTAATTAATGCACTATTGACAATTTAACATCACAATAATACCTATAATAACCTCCATTTTTCACCCATATATTAATTGATATCTTGAAATAAGATCTGAGATAAGCTACCACAATTATTAATTATAACGTTTTGATTAAAATAAACATACAATAAAAAAATGTGTACTCATAATCCATTAATAATAAAAAGGAGAAGTCTTTTTTTTCCAAAATAAAAATAACCACTTAGCCAAAAAGCAAGCAGTGGAAAATATTAAAAATTGAACCTGAAAAACATCAGTAAGGGGAGGGTTTAACACACAAAGTAGAGTATCTCATTATATGCATCATATGGATCTTAAACATTGTCCTTCTCGTACAATGATGCTATTTTAGAGTCTATGAACTATGGTAAGTCGCGGTTGTCAAGCAAATTCAATCTTGCATGTCACATGTTATTTTACTTTTTTCGAGAACCTTTTCAAAAGGAGACACATTATCAATTGCGTTAAAAAACTATTTGAAAATATAAATCGAGGGTGTTACCGACACAAGGGTCGAGTAATCTATTGGGTGGGTAGTGGGACCATGGAACGCAGAAACTCTGTTAGCGGAGGTCCATTGTACTGACAACACCATTAGGACTTGAACAACTACTTTAGTAGTCATTTTAGGCGTCATATAGACACCGCTAACCACAAAACCCGGAGTGGGATGGGAAAGTCAGTTTTACCTCTTTTCTTCTGTATATCCTCAGATACTTAGTTAGGTTGGTTCCGTTAAGGAATTGAACGGGTGGAAGCCCAACATCCCCATTCCATGCCGTGGAGTGACAACTACTACATCATAGGGGGCGGGGAGGGTAGTTGAGCATAGGTTCCGTGACCGAAACTCATTACACCGGGTGGATTGCGGGGACGCGAAGAAGGACAATGATTAGCTTGTCTTTTAGTCGGGCCTCATACCTTAGGAAGTATGTACCGAGTTGAGCATCAAGGCTTTAGACGTTTCTTGGAAAAGTAGTGCAACTATTGAGAGTGTATCAAGCATGTTATGATACTCCATGTTCTTGGAAAGAACTATGATCGCAATGGAAAAGAACTCCATGAAGTTCTCACAACCCGTGAAAAATGTCGAACATAGTTTTTATAATCTAAAACTCATGTTTTCTAAAAACCAATTACGAAAACCTCATAAATTAAGTCTAGGATCACGAATCCACGACTGTACATAGAGCACCGACAACCGCCATAGGACTTGCTGAGTGCAATAGTACTCAATCTATTACTTCTTAAATCCTTACTTAGAGCATGAGAGGACCGAGGAGAAAACGGCCAATGAACCCGAAGGAGAGGAAGTCTACTACGAAGAACCAGATATATCCGGACGCACAAAAGGAGTAGACTGTGATATAGTGTATGGAGTGGAAGAGGAGGAGGCGGAACAAGATAATTATATTCCTTAGAATAAGTTAGACGAGCCGAGCAGCGTAGAATCCTACTAAATAAGTTGATGAGCTCAAATGGCGTCAAATGGCGTCAGGCATAGCTGTGCCATTTTTCTTCAAGACCGTACCATGGTTTTGGATTACTTATTTGTCGTGAATCCTCATTGAACCGAGGAGGACCTCGAATATGATGTGCTCTTGATGTGGATATAAATAAAGAAGAATTTTGGACACACAATGTTTCTGTTGTACCACTCGGTTGGGTGTAATATTTGTGCATCGGTGTTCTAGGAGTGTCATGCCAACGACTTGCACACTACGACATGCAGTGATGTGTTAGGTCACCGCCAAGGGGTTGGAGCTGTAATCCTCCGATAGATTTATCAAATTTGGGGGATTTTCGGGATGGATTTGAGTTGAGGGAGAGAGAGGAACGGTTGGGTCGGGCGAGCACACAAAGTACTCCTGGATGTGGTCCTTGGTCAGACAAGGCTAGGCTCACGCGGCCTATAACTAACAAGAGCATATCGGTTAAGCCATCAATGCTATGCTCGGCACATAGTCACTACTTAGCCGTGGGTGGGGCTAGCCGGGCCCCGACACGCCTACATGAGGTGTAGCGCAGAACACAACGAATTTAAAGGCAACTTTATCTACCGGTGTCTCATCTACCGTCCACTTTCTGTTTTGAGATTGGTGAGGCTTTTGGCATTTGTCTAATATAAAACTAATAATTGAAACACAAGTGAAACTTTATGAAACTAAAGTGGTACATGAAAAACATTGTGAAACAGTCTAACAAAAAGTGAAACTGATGACATCATCGCTGACGTTACTACGGTTTATTTCACAAAAATATTCATGTTTCAGTTATATTTTAATTATGTTTTATAATTTTGTGAAAGAATTGGTCAGCATATTGCTAACGTTATTGCTGACATCACTCTGGTAGGTAGGTGCCATTGCGAAAAAGAGGTTTTTCGGTGTAGCGCCTGATTGTTTGGCGTTAGACAAGAGCATAGCGTCGCTCTGTTTGGGGTGAATTTGTTTTGTAGAGAGTTCACTTTGTGAATTATTTTAGCCTTTGGGTCAGTTTTACTTTTAATTTTTTGTGCACGTTCACTTTGACTTGCCACGCCAGTCCTCAATGCCGCGGCAGCGTTCGTCGCGTCCCTTCAAGCCACGTGTAGACGGTTGACAGGCGCGCCCGAGAGCGAAGTGGCTCTGTTCCCTGTGGGCCAACAATGTCAGCGAGTGTGTGTCGCGTCGGGCGAGGTGACCGAGCGGCTGGAGCCATTTTGCTTCGGGCCTGGGCGGGGAGCCTGCCACAGCTGGACCGGGTCTTCCTGCACCAAATCCACGGTCCGGTTCACGAGCCAATAACCGAACTCGGTGGTGCACCAACACCAGGTTCTTCCACTCTACTGCGCCATCCCCCTCGTCCTCCTCGCCTCGCCAAAAACCCCACCTGCTCCGCGCCGCGCCGCGCCGCGCCGCGCAGGGCTCTTTCTCCCATTCCCGCCGCCCCCAGAAGCTTCCAGCAGCAGGCGACGGAGACATGGCGCCGCCGTTCATCTACTTCCCCTCCGACGACAGCAGCAACGGTACATACATCGAGCCCTCGCTTCCCGTCCCGTTCCCCTCTCCGATTTCCCCCCTCTTTCTGGCCACTGGATACGTTTCTTTCTAACTATTGCCGGTCGTTCCGTGCCCTCGTGTATGCAGATGAGAAGGCTGTCATCAAGGCGGCCTTGGACGGCAACCTCGGCCGCCTCAAAGGTACCCTTCTCCTTCTCCTCTTCGCCACCGCATCCATGCCCTCCGCCCCAATTTGGGTTCAGTCGGCCAAGCTATTCTATCTTGTACTGTAATTGCAAGGTACCATGATTCCGGACCAAAACAAAATTCTGATTAGCAATCTTTCTATCTTATAACAGTTCAGAGTATAAATGTGACAACTTTTGATGATGGGATCGGTTTCTCTTTACATCCAGATTTTTTATGTAGTCAACTACTCTAAACTGATATGCATGTTGTCAAAGTTTTAACCCACATGTTCAGACCTTCTCATTATGTGTTCAATCTTGTTGACTTGTTGACTGTGTTGGCGTGGTCGGAGGTTCGTTCACACTTCACACGGGCTAACTTTACAACTTTTATGATCTACTGTATTCCAGAACCAAACATGAATCTTTCGATTCATTTTGCTCTCACGCTCCTTTCTACATTGCCTCGCCTATCATCTGTTACACCTTGTCTTCGGAAATTCTATTTTCTCTCCCGTCAATCATTCTTTTTTTCGGGATCTGTGGACAGATCATGTGTAGGATTCTATTTTCTGTGATGCTAGTTAAGCTTGTCTTGTTTCCATAAGCTAGCTGCCGTATATACATATATAGATTTTTTTATTTCGCAATGTGTTTAGAAACATGGACATCGATGGCCAAGCTATTCTATCTTGTACTACTGTAACTGCAAGGTATCATGATTCCGGACCAAAACAAAATTCTGATTAGCAATCTTTCTATCTTATGACAATTCAGGGTATAAATGTGACAACTTTTGATGATGGGACCGGTTTCTCTTTACATCCAGATTTGCATTATTGTAGCCAACTACTCTAAACTGATATATGCATGTTGTCAAAGTTCTAACCACATGTTCAGACCTTCTCATGCATTATGTGTTCAATCTTGTTGATTTGGCTTATTCATTCCGGTAATGCGCGCGTGATGATGTTTCAACCTTTGGGGAAAGGTATCGCGAAGAGTCTTGCCAAGCGAAACGGCGACCACTCTGCGATTTTCTCTTTCAACACGGGTGGGGCTAATGCGTTGCATATCGCGGCGTACGGGGGCCATCTGGAGGTCTGCAAGTATTTGGTGGAGGAGCTTGGGGGAGATGGGAATGCTCCTGGATATGGACCTCTAGCTCTAGGTCCTTCTCTATCGATCTCTTTATGCATTCTTTAAATTGGTGGCTGCCATGTCAATGTTTCCCAGTTTCAGACCTGACATTCTGTTCATGATGCGCATTTTTTTTTCAACAGGCTCAAGCCCGTTTATGATGTCTGCTCAGTCGGGTGATCTTCCTACCTTCAGATATTTTCTTGATCGTGGTGGTGATCTGATGAAAGCAGACGACAAAGGACGCACAGCTCTCCACCATGCTGCGGGTAAAGGTGCTGCCCCCAACACACACACTCACACTTAATTGCTCTAATTGGGTCAATTGTACCAGTCATTATTATTTACTCAACTATGCTCAAGTTTTTCAATGTCTACCCCACAGGAAGTTGCAAGATAACAGAGTTCCTCCTTTCAAAAGGAGTGCCAGTCGACTTGGACTGTGGCCGTGGAACACCACTCTACATGGCTGCTACAAACGAGCAAGATAAGACAGTGAAGATTTTACTGGACCACCATGCGAATGTATATGACCTCTACTGTTTCTTATTTCTTCTGAGTAATAGTTACTTTGCACAGATTGCTTTTAGTTTCCAAACCAGTTAAAATGACATGGACAAATATGTCTTAACGTGGGGGTGTTTTAGTTGCTTGTATTCAAACATACATAGATATTGCAGTACATAATCATTTTCAAGGTTTATGAAATTGATTGAATCGAGAGCTTGAAGTGTGTTTGATTTGACGGAGCAACCCATTCCAATTCTCAAACCAAACACTAGAGATGCAAGTTTGTGACCCTTAGGTTACCCTCTAACTTTTTTCTAGTTCAAACAAATAAACTAATTTTCATTAAAAGATGTCATTTGTGGAAATTTAGTTCCTTTGATTCAACTAAAGAGGGTTGAGGTTACCCACTTGCATCCTTACCAAACAATCGTGGTAGGTCAAGATTAGGGTTTGATCGTACACTTACCATTGGTCTCTCGAGCCACAAAACACACCAGTAGAATAGTAGATTATATGATGGCATGATTTTTAATTGGTATGTCCTTGTTTATCTCAAAAATGAACTCTTGAGTTCATCATGCCACATGCGTTTTTTAATACATAACATAATACCTTGCTTTCAGCCTAACATCATTATTAGCGGTATTGGATCTCCCCTGCTGAGTGCTATTATTTACCGTTCATTGAAGTGCGTGAAGCTACTGATTAAGGTGAGTATTATCTTGATTATTAATCATTACTATGTTATGATTTTGCTTACTCTACTTCCCTACCATCTCTGCCACCTGCTGATTTGCGCATGAACATTCTATTGCATAATCCATTTTACAGGCTGGTGCTGATGTTAACGGCAAGGGTTCCATCGTTACTCCTCTGGTAGTCTTAACGATGCAAGGAGGTTACACCAACTACATTAAGTTGCTACTGAAGGCTGGAGCAGATCCTAATATTCCTGATGATGTATGTTCTGTATGTATGCTAGATATTTTACTGACCTGGTATGCAAATTTTCAATATATTCTGCTAAAGCGTCTCCTCTGATGATGTTGGAGAGCTATTTAGCAATGAGTTTAGGTCGCTTTGTGTCGTTGACTATGCTAATGCAAAATTTTAGTTGTGCCTAGTATAGTTGTGAACCTTCCAATCAAACAGTCTTTGAAGGTCTATGTGGGCTCCTCCTAAGGGCATAATTTGCCTCACAGGATTTTAAGTCTGGTAGGAGGGGTGACCTCACTGCACATCCACCACTGGAATTCACAATGGTCTATATCAATAGACTTGTTATTTTCTTTAGATCATCAATTATTGAGTTCCTATGGAAGGACCATGCCTATTCCGTTCCAGCATATATATATGGCATATGTTGCTTAGACACAACAGTACCCAACATATATCGGTATTTTCCATTTTTGAAATAAGTTTATATCAATGCTTAACTTAGAGTTTATGAGATGCTGAGATCTCATTATTTACCATTCTAGGTATGTAGCAGCATTCCTCAGATGCATACTCATGCAGTAAACACTATAATAAATGGACTTTTCTTAGCTTACCTTACTGTTCTTCATCCTGTTATTCTGTTTCATTCTCTTACTCCAAGAACCTGTTTATATTAATGTTCCCATCAGTAAAAGGACGAGCTAAAACAAATCCTATGAACAACCACTTCTTGTTTTTTTATCTGTATGTATACATGGGGACTCAACTGTGTTCCCACTAGAAATTCCTGTGGTGTCCCAGTTTCAACTTTTGCTGAAATTCCTCTCTTAGAAACCTTGTAAATGCTTGCTGGATAAATCCTTGTTGAAACCCTTTGATAAAATATTTGTAGATCCTGGTTTCTACACTGTTGGTGAGAGTTGATGAGATACTGAGGTATCACCAAGTATTATGTAATATTCTGGGAATCTGGGTAGCAGCATTTCCCCAATGTACTTATGGAATAAAAACTGAAATAAATTGTCTTTTCTTGGCTTAATGGATCTGGTTCTTCATACCAATTGTCGGTATTCTCTGTTGAAACATTTGATAAATATCATGATCCTGTTTTGTCGGACAATATTTTACTTTTCTACAATGATTGTATGTTATGCAGTGATCACATTCTTTTGTTATAATCTATTTAGTTTCATTCTTTAATGATGTTGATACTTCTTAAAAGACAATGACATATAATTTTCCTTTTGTTGCCCAGCTGGGTACGTTGCCAATAGAGCATGCTGCATTACGTGATTGTATGGAAGAGGTTGAAATGTTGCTTCCTGTGACTACCCCAATTCCAAATGCCCCAGACTGGAGTATCGAGGGAGTAATTTCTTATGCAAAAATCGAAGATAAAAAGCCAATAGTATGTTATCTTCTGTTCTCATGCTGTTTTCATACTGAATATTGGTTCAGAACTAAGCAATTGTTTTCTTCTTCAGTCAAATGTGTCCATTCAGTGTGCTGGAAACTGTTGTTACTATCTATAATTAGAGGATCACGACATATTTTCAGCAGTTTTTTTATGATTTACATCTTGTGAAGATAATTTTAAAAAGAAGTTATATAAGTTTTGATTAGCTGAGAAGAAACTACAAACTGTCATTTAGAAGGGCAATATGCTGAAGAAGAGATAATATCTGGCCCTGGCCAGCCAACAATAGACATCATGAAGACATGAACCCGTGGATGTCTGCGCTGTCAATTCGGTAACAGAGCATAATATGAATAACCCTGGTTTGTAAGGAATAGAAAATGTTTACCAAACTCTGGTTGTCTGCTTGATAATAGATTGAAATCATTAAGGAAAAAAGTTACTGCTGCTTCCAAGGTTGAAAAGTACGGGCACCTTTACACCTGATAAAATAAACTCTTGAGATAAGGCAACTGCTTTAATGTTTGCAAAACGACATTTGCATGTAAATTTTACGGCAGTGTCAGTTCTGGTAACTGCCATTAACTTGTCATGGTGTAGAGCACTCAAATCTCATAATTCTAAAGAATAGTTAGATGCTCTCTGCTACATTATTTTTATCGAGTAACTATATGCAGTTGCACAGGAGTCCCTTCGACCTTTTGGGTTTGGTCAAAATAAAACTTGGCATCACTGATCTCTGAACCAATGACCAATGAAACATTCAGCCACGCCGTTGTGGATACTCCTTGGGCTAGACCAAATTTTGGACTTTGAGCAACAGAAAATTTATTTATCATATCAAATAATGATTAATTCCAAAATCTAATTATTTTATTGCTGTTTCTTCTACTTATTGTCTAGGAGAAACGTCATATTGAAAGAAGATACACTTTGCTCAAGTCACAGGCTGATACGGCATTCAGGCAAAAGGAGTATAAGCTGGCATCACAGTTTTATGATGTGGTATGTTAAGTATATTAAATCTCCACTTCCTATTAGCTTGGTCTTGTGGGGTAGTTGGTCGGTAGAAGTACTCTAATATGGTAAACCTCTTGCACTTTGTCCTTTTCTATGATGGTTTAGAAGATAAATTTTTTCCATTTATAGGAACCAATTGGAGAGCATTCTTTTCTAATTATTTTTGTGTTCTCTACTGTAATTTACATTATTAATCACTTGGGGTATCTATAAGCAACGGTTTCCTCGATGCATATCTTGATTATATATATGAAACAACAAATGGGTCACGTTTAAATACTAGGCAGTGTTCATATTATCTACCAATATACTGCTTGTTAATTTGCCATGTATGTTGGACATACTGATTAGGACTGATGTTAACTGACGGATATTAATATGCATGGCAAGCATACTTGACTTCACTTAAGAAGCTTATTTGACATAATCCAGGCATGTTAAAAACATGACTTCATCAAACTTTGTTGATTGTCTTACATCTCCGGAATCTATGAGAAGTTTGTTTATCATTGGCCAATATGAATCTTTGATATGGTTGTCTACTTTTCAGTTGATGTATTTGATGTTGTTAGGCAACCGAATAATAGGAGATTATTCGGTTATCCCATACCATACTTAGCGCTTGATATTTGTTAGTAAATCAGGCCATTATGGTTAGGATATGTATTGATCCTTTCCTTGTATATCTTGTAATTGTCTATATATATGAGATAACAGGGAATCCAAAATTGTGGCCTATTCAATCCTATTCTATCAGATGTGATACTGATGATTGATTACCGTACATGTAAAGGAATAGAATGCCTTCCATAAGCTTTTCTGATGTACTACTAGCGGGTAGTAAAGTTTTAGACAGTTTTCTACCTGGTTGCATGCGTGAAAGCCCGTGAATAATTGTTCACATAGAACTTCTGTAGGTCATCATTTTCAGTTGAGATTAACATTTGCATGACTTCTCATGTTTGACCGTAGGCAATAGATATTAAAGAGAGTGCAACGCTGTATGCAAACAGGAGTCTTTGTAAGCTGCTCATGGGCAATGGTGATGGAGCTTTGTCAGATGCGCTCAGGTGCAGAATGCTACGACCTAAGTGGGCAAAAGCTTGCTTCCGTCAAGCTGCAGCTCACATGCTACTCAAGGTGTGTCTAGCTTGCCAGTGTGTTCAGTTATCTCATACTGATCTATAGTCTGGTCACGTTCCTTGATCTGCTCTGCACTGCCAGGAATATAAACAAGCCTGTGATGCTCTTGAAGATGCACAAAAACTGGATCCTGGGAATACTGAGATTGAGATTAAATTACGGTAATCTATTATCTTCTGCTTATCTCTTTTGATTCCGAGTTTCTTCCAAATGCTAGTATGATTTTACAAGTGCTTATGTACCATCAGTGCACCTTTCACAAGTGCTTATGTACCACTCTTGTGCCTCCGTAAAGAGGAATCATGTTGTTATTGAGTTGCATAGCGAGGAAGTTTTGGTACAGCTGACATTTCCATTCCATCTGGTTGAAAATTCCTGTAGGAAAGCTAGGGAACTCATGAAGAATCCTCCTGGCGATGGTGGTGAGCAGTGAGGCGCGGGCGTGCGCATTGAACTGCAGCCTGCAACGTGTTCCAGTTTTCACTGAAGTGGAACTAGTAGGAACTTATAATCCTAGTGCTTTGATAAGAACCAAAACTCAGCCCGGGCTGCAACATGTTCCAGTTTTCACTGAAGTAGAACCAGAAGGAACTTCTAATCCTAGTGTTTTGGTATGAACCAGAATTCTCAGCCCGGGGTATCCCCAACCGAAACTAAAAATTCTGTCCTAGGACGACTCTGTATGAACTAGTCTTGTCTGACAGTGGGTTGTACCGGCAGTATGTCAATTTCTTTGCTTCTGGACGAGTATGTTTGCATCTCTAACTAGCCACAACTCCACGTAGGTAGGTGCTCACCAGCCATCGCTGTTGCTAGCCAACTATCAGAGGTGGCAGGTGGCTCAGTGGCTGGATGGACTATGTAGGCGATGGGTAGCTCATCGGCGTAGTTGTGGTGGATGTTGGAGGTGTGGGAGCATGGCCTTAGTGGATCTAGGTGCCAATATCCAACAGTGTAGATATTTGAGAGGCTATTGCACGGGCGGAGGATATGGTGGCCCTCTCGATTGTTGATCCTATGGTTGGGGAGGATATGGTGGCCCTCTCGATTGTTGATCCTATGGTTGGGCTTGACGGGCTTTTCATGGGGTGTCATCGTAGACCGGAGGTGGCATTTGCTTTTGGATAAAGGAATATATTAATATCGAGAGATACCAATTACATTCAGTCTCTACAACAACGCAATACCCTAATGGTAGTACGGATGTACACAACCAAAAAATAAAAATAAAAACTCTCGGTACGATATTCCAACCCTAGTAGCAACAATATATCCACCATGAAGACAACACCTATAATCCCGCTCTTCAAAAGTGACGCCTCTAAGAAGAAAACAATGCACAAACGTCGTCATCACCCGATCCAAAGATCTTAGATTTTCACCTTGAAGATAGTCCCCGCTCTCAAAATAATGCCTTCAACAAGGTTATTGTCAGGCACAACCAATTAATGCCAGACCTTGGATTTTCACCCTGAAGGTAAGACTCTGAACTTCATCCGTGCTACCGCCCCCACTTACATAATGTTGTTGTGAAACCCAGAACACCAAGTGATAACCCCCAAGTGTAGGGGTCGATAAGTATTTGAGTGTCGAACCCACGAGAAGTTGGAGGTAAACTATCTATTCACTAAATCCCTATAACCCACTGATATGGCCTTCTTGTGTGTGTGTGTGTGTGTGTGTGTGTGTGTGTGTGTGTGTGTGTGTGTGTGTGTGAAGAGGTTTCTAGATAAAATTATAAATATCAAAAATAAAATGGAAGAAGTAAAACTAATGCAAGAGATGTAAAATGTAGGTGAAGTGGAGTAGAGTGGAGTAACTCAAGGGAGTGAGTGTTTAGGCAAGTTACAATTTCATTTGTGTGGTTGTCACAATTAGTGAAGCTCAGTTTAATCTTTTTGGTGTTTCTTCTAGAGAGGAGTCATAGATAGGTGTAGCCATAAACATGGGAAAATACACCACTAGTGATTGATCCCAAGGGCAATTAAGAAAAAACAATGGAATTATTAAGACATAAAGTCCAGCCACCGCTGTAAGTTTAAATGTCTCCATAATTATACCCCCATTGGTTAACCATGAATTAATATAACATGAATATCTAAGAATTGGGACATGGTTTCTGTCAAACTCCAGTTGTCCCTCCTCCTATCATTATGCAACGGTGACAACCTCATGTATTCCCCAACATATGTGTGCACTAATATATTAGTACAAGAGATCATGATAGAAGATAACAAATATACTTATATGCAACCATCCGAAATTATCTCACAATTGCCAAGAATAAGTCACTACTCAAACAAAGACATAGAAGTACAATACATCATGGGAAAACGATAGATTGCCTCACACATCATGTTTGACAAGAGATTACAAAGGGTAGATGAAGATTGTGCTGAGGGTGTCGATGAAGAAGATGATGATGACTACGCTGGAGGTTGGTGGAGTCCACCGGAGGCGATTCCGACAGCGGTTCCCCATCCTATCTCTGCAGATGGTGGCTTGCTGACTCTTTTTTATGTGTTTTTTATCTCCTCCACCGTCTCCTCGAGGAAACCTTGAGAGTTCGTATATACAGGGGTTTTTAGGTCAAATGAAGTCTGTGGGCACAAGATTGAGGCTGATCCGACGGTCGAGGGGTAAACTAGCCCTGGTGGCGTGATGGTGTTTATTGTAACGCCGACTTCACACTGTTGGGGAACCCCAAGAGGAAGGTATGATGATCACAGTAGCCAGTTTTCCCTCAGTAAGAAACCAAGGTTTAATCGACCGGTAGGAGAAAGGCGTGACTTCTGAAGGTGTTGCTTGCTGACTGGTGGCAGGGTACACTACTGGTGTCAGCAACAACGTGGAACCTGCACACAACACAACCAAAATACTTTACCTCAACTTACAGTGAGGTTGTCAATCTCACCGGTTTTGCTGAACACGAACGATTAAATGTATCGAGTGGAAGGAGATGTTTGCAGTAATTAAAGAGAACAGAGCTTTGCAGTAGGTAACAAAGTAGGATTGCAGTGGTTGAATTTATCAGTGTAAAGGAAAGGACCGGGGTCCATAATTCACTAGAGGTGTCTCTCCATAAAGAAAATAGCATGTTGGGTGAACAAATTACAGCTGGGCAGTTGACAGAATATCGACCATACATGACAAGATGATTATTATGAGATTTGTTTGGGGATTACAACATAATACATAGACCGTAATCCAACTGCGTCTATGACTAGTAATCCACCTTCCGATTATCGTCCAAACCCTTTTCAGTATTAAGTTGCAAGCAACAGATTATCCCATTAAGCAATGTGTGTAAAGTAAACAATGGAATTACCCTTGGATAAAACATTGTTGTTTTCTCCCTAGTAGCAACAACACATCTACAATCTTAGAAGTTACTTTCACTCTCCCAGATTACTAGAGGCATGAACCTACTATCGAGCATAAATACCCCCTCTTGGAGTGATGCGTGCAGTTGACACACGTCCGTTGGGAACCCCAAGAGGAAGGTGTGATGCGTACAGTAGCAAGTTTCCCTCAGTAAGAAACCAATGTTTATCGAACCAGTAGGAGTCAATAAGCACGTTGAAGGTTGATGGCGGCGGAGTGTAGTGCGGCGCAACACCAGGGATTCCGGCGCCAACGTGGAACCTGCACAACACAATCAAAATACTTTGCCCCAACGTAACAGTGAGATTGTCAATCTCACCGGCTTGCTGTAAACAAAGGATTAGATGTATAGTGTGGATGATGATGATTGTTTGCAAAGAACGATAAAGAACAATTGCAGTAGATTGTATTTCAGATGTAAAGAATAGGACCGGGGTCCACAGTTCACTAGTGGTGTCTCTCCCATAAGATAAACAGATGTTGGATGAACAAATTACAGTTGGGCAATTGACAAATAAAGAAGGCATAACAATGCACATACATATATCATGATGAGTACTATGAGATTTAATCAGGGCATTACGACAAAGTACATAGACCGCTATCCAGCATGCATCTATGCCTAAAAAGTCCACCTTCAGGTTATCATCCAAACCCCTTCTAGTATTAAGTTGTAAACAACATACAATTGCATTACGTATGCTGCGTAATGTAATCAACACAAATATCCTTAGACAAAGCATCGATGTTTTATCCCTAGTAGCAACAACACATCCACAACCTTAAAACTTTCTGTCACTGTCCCAGATTTAATGGAGGCATGAACCCACTATCGAGCATAAATACTCCCTCTTGGAGTCACAAGTATCAACTTGACCAGAGTCTCTACTAGCAACGGAGAGCATGCAAGAACATAAATAACATATATGATAGATTGATAATCAACTTGACATAGTATTCAATATTCATCGGATCCCAACAAACACAACATGTAGCATTACAAATAGATGATCTTGATCATGATAGGAAGCTCACAAGATCTAACATGATAGCACAATGAGGAGAAGACAACAATCTAGCTACTGCTATGGACCCATAGTCCAGGGGTGGACTACTCACACATCGATCCGGAGGCGATCATGGCGATGAAGAGACCTCCGGGAGATGATTCCCCTCTCCGGCAGGGTGCCGGAGGCGATCTCCTGAATTCCCCTAGATGGGATTGGCGGCGGCGGCGTCTCTGGAAGGTTTTCCGTATCGTGGCTCTCGGTACTGGGGGTTTCGCGACGAAGGCTTTAAGTAGGCGGAAGGGCAGGTCAGGGTGCGTCACGAGGGACCCACACAACAGGCCGGCGCGGCCAGGGCTTGGGCCGCGCCGCCCTGTTGTGTGGCCACCTCGTGGCCCCACTTCGTTTCCTCTCCGGTCTTATGGAAGCTTCGTGGAAAAATAGGACCCTGGGCGTTGATTTCGTCCAATTCCGAGAATATTTCCTTACTAGGATTTCCGAAACCAAAAACAGCGAGAAAACAGACAATCGGCTCTTCGGCATCTCGTCAATAGGTTAGTGCCGGAAAATGCATAATAATGACATATAATGTGTATAAAACATGTGAGTATCATCATAAAATTAGCATGAAACATAAGAAATTATAGATACGTTTGAGACGTATCAAGCATCCCCAAGGTTAGTTCCTACTCGCCCTCGAGTAGGTAAACGATAACAAAGATAATTTCTGAAGTGACATGCTATCATAATCTTGATCATACTATTGTAAGCATATGAGATGAATGCAGCGATTCGAAGCAATGATGAAGATAATGAGTAAACAAATGAATCATATAACAAAGACTTTTCATGAATAATACTTTCAAGACAAGCATCAATAAGACTTGCATAAGAGTAACTCATAAAGCAATAAATTCAAAGTAAAGGCATTGAAGCAACACAAAGGAAGATATAAGTTTCAGCGGTTGCTTTCAACTTCAACATGTATATCTCATGGATAATTGTCAACACAAAGTAATATAACAAGTGCAATAGGTAAACATGTAAGAATCAATGCACACAGTTGACACAAGTGTTTTCTTCTGGGATAGAAAGAATAGGTAAACTGACTCAACAATAAAGTAAAAGATAGGCCCTTCGCAGAGGGAAGCATTGATTACTATATTTGTGCTAGAGCTTTTCATTTTGAAAACAAGAAACAATTTTGTCAACGGTAGTAATAAAGCATATGTGTTATGTATAAGACATCTTATAAGTTGCAAGCCTCATGCATAGTATACTAATAGTGCTCGCACCTTGTCCTAATTAGCTTGGATTAACACGGATTATCATTGCATGGCATATGTTTCAACCAAGTATCACAAAGGGGTACCTCTATGCTGCCTGTACAAAGGTCTAAGGAGAAAGCTCGCATTGGATTTCTCGCTTTTGATTATTCTCAACTTAGACATCCATACCGGGACAACATAGACAACAGATAATGGACTCCTTTTTAATGCATAAGCATTCAACAACAATTAATATTCTCATAAGAGATTGAGGATTAGTTGTCCACACTGAAACTTCCACCATGAATCATGGCTTTAGTTAGCGGCCCAATGTTCTTCTCTAACATTATGCATACTCAAACCATTTGATCATGAAAATCTCCCTTACTTCGTACAAGACGAACATGCATAGCAAATCACATGATATTCAACAAAGGTAAAAGTTGATGGCGTCCCCGTAAACATGGTTACCGCTCAACAAGCAACTTATTAAGAAATAAGACACATAAGTACATATTCTTCACCACGATAGTTTTTAAGGCTATTTGTCCCATGAGCTATATATTGCAAAGACAAAGAATAGAATTTTAAAGGTAGCACTCAAGGAATGTACTTTGGAATGGCGGAGAAATACCATGTGGTAGGTAGGTATGGTGGACACAAATGGCATAGTATTTGGCTCAAGAATTTGGATGCACGAGAAGAATTCCTCTCAATACAAGGCTAGGCTAGCAAGGTTGTTTGAAGCAAACTCAAGTATAAAAGGTGCAGCAAAGCTCACATATGAACATATTGTAGCTATTATAAGTCTTTACATTGTCTCCTTGTTGTTCAAACACCTTAACCATAATATATCTAGACTCTAGAGAGATCAATCATGCAAACCAAATTTTAACAAGCTCTATGTAGTTATTCATTAATGAGTACAAGGTACATGATGCAAGAGCTTAAACATGATCTATATGAGCACAACAATTGCCAAGTATCACATTATTCAAGACATTATACCATTTACCACATGCGGCATTTTCCGTTTCCAACCATATAACAATGAATAAAATAGTCCAACTTTCGCAATGAACATTAAAGATAAAGATAAGAACACATGTGTTCATACGAAACAGCTCGAGCGTGTCTCTCTCCCAAACAAAGAATGCTAGGATCCGATCTTATTCAAACAAAAACAAAAATAAAAACAAACAGACGCTCCAAGTAAAGCACATAAGATGTGACGGAATAAAAATATAGTTTCACTAGAGGTGACCTGATAAGTTGTCGATGAAGAAGGGATGCCTTGGGTATCCCCAAGCTTAGACGCTTGGGTCTTCTTAAAATATGCAGGGATGAATCACGGGGGCATCCCCAAGCTTTGACTTTTCACTCTTCTTGATCATATTGTATCATCCTCCTCTCTTGACCCTTGAAAACTTCCTCCACACCAAACTCGAAACAAACTCATTAGAGGGTCAGTGTAGAATTCATATATTCAGAGGTGACATAATCATTCTTAACACTTCGGACATTGCACAAACCTACCGAAAGTTAATGGAACAAAGAAATCCATCAAACATAGCAAAACAGGCAATGCGAAATAAAAGGCAGTAATCATCAAAACGAACGAGTCCGTAAAGACGATTTTTTTTGAGGCACCAGACTTGCTCAGATGAAAATGCCCAAATTGAATGAAAGTTGCGTACATCTCTGAGGATCACGCACGTAAATTGGAAGATTTTTTTAAATTTTCTACAGAGACTACTGCTCAATTTTGTGACAGCAAGAAATCTGTTCCTGCGCAGTAATCCAAATCTAGTATTGGCTTTACTATCAAAGACTTTACTTGGCACAACAATGCATTAAAATAAAGATAGGGAGAGGTTGCTACAGTAATAACAACTTCCAAAACTCATATAAAACAAAGTGCAGAAGTAAAATAATGGGTTGTCTCCCATAAGCGCTTTTCTTTAACGCCTTTCCGCTAGGCGCAGAAAGTGTGTATCAAGTATTATCAAGAGATGAAGCATCAACAGGGGGGTTTGGAGCTTTCTCAACTATGCATTTTATCTTATCTATGTAAGTTTCAGAGGCTCCTTTTTCATTATACTTAGGCTTGCTATCCTCATCAAACAAATTTTCGGGAACAAGCCAACCATAGTTATTTTCTAGAGCTTCATGCATTCCTAGGAGCTTACAAGGTATTGTTGTCTTAATCTCCCCACCATCATTAATATTATTAGTGTACCTTATTCTATCCATGTCCATATTTTCAAGGGTACTAGCAGAGTTGGTATAAGAGCCAAGCATCTTATATTTAATAAAGACCTTTCTAGCCTCTCTTGCTACACCACCAAATTCTTTGAGAAGGGTTTCTAAAACAAAATCTTTCTTTTCTCCTTCTTCCATATCACCGAGTGTAAGAAACATATGTTGAATTATAGGATTGAGATTAACAAATTTAGTTTCCAACATGTGTACTAAAGAAGCAACAGCAATTTCATAAGTAGGAGCAAGTTCTACCAAGTGTCTATCTTCAAAATCTTCACTCGTACTAACATGAGTGAAAAAATCTTCTATATTATCTCTCCCAATGATAGACCCACGTCCTACCTAGGTATGTCTTTTAGAGTGTACTTAGGAGGAAACATGATGAAATAAACAAAAGGTAAATAAAGTAAATGCAAGTAACTAATTTTTTTGTGTTTTTGATATAGAGAACAAGACAGTAAATAAAGTAAAACTAGCAACTAATTTTTTTGTGTTTTTGATATAGGAGCAAACAAAGTAGTAAATAAAATAAAACAAAGCAAGACAAAAACAAAGTAAAGAGATTGGAAGTGGGAGACTCCCCTTGCAGCGTGTCTTGATCTCCCCGGCAACGGCGCTGAGAAAAGATGCCTGGCGTGTAGTTGACGTGGGAGTTAGAAATCTTTGTGGTGTAACTTTTCTTCGAGTCCCCGGCAACGGCGCCAGAAAAAGAGCTTGATGCGTGCAGTTGACACACGTCCGTTGGGAACCCCAAGAGGAAGGTGTGATGCGTACAGTAGCAAGTTTTCCCTCAGTAAGAAACCAAGGTTTATCAAACCAGTAGGAGTCAAGAAGCACGTTGAAAGTTGATGGCGGCGGAGTGTAGTGCGGCGCAACACCAGGGATTCTGACGCCAACGTGGAATCTGCACAACACAATCAAAATACTTTGCCCCAACGTAATAGTGAGGTTGTCAATCTCACCGGCTTGCTGTAAACAAAGGATTAGATGTATAGTATGGATGATGATGATTGTTTGCAAAGAACAGTAAAAAACAATTGCAGTAGATTGTATTTCAGATGTAAAGAATAGGACCGGGGTCCACAGTTCACTAGTGGTGTCTCTCCCATAAGATAAACAGATGTAGGGTGAACAAATTACAGTTGGGCAATTGACAAATAAAGAAGGCATAACAATGCACATACATATATCATGATGAGTACTATGAGATTTAATCAGGGCATTACGACAAAGTACATAGACCGCTATCCAGGCATGCATCTATGGCTAAAAAGTCCACCTTCGAGGTTATCATCCGAACCCCTTCCAGGTATTAAGTTGTAAACAACAGACAATTGCATTAAGTATGGTGTGTAATGTAATCAACACAAATATCCTTAGACAAAGCATCGATGTTTTATCCCTAGTAGCAACAGACACATCCACAACCTTAAAACTTTACGTCATCGTCCCGGATTTAATGGAGGCATGAACCCACTATCGAGCATAAATACTCCCTCTTGGAGTCACAAGTATCAACTTGGCCAGAGCCTCTACTAGCAACGGAGAGCATGCAATAACATAAATAACATATATGATAGATTGATAATCAACTTGACATAGTATTCAATATTCATCGGATCCCAACAAACACAACATGTAGCATTACAAATAGATGATCTTGATCATGATAGGCAGCTCACAAGATCTAACATGATAGCACAATGAGGAGAAGACAACAATCTAGCTACTGCTATGGACCCATAGTCCGAGGGGTGGACTACTCACACATCGATCCGGAGGCGATCATGGCGATGAAGAGACCTCCGGGAGATGATTCCCCTCTCCGGCGAGGTGCCGGAGGCGATCTCCTGAATTCCCCTAGATGGGATTGGCGGCGGCGGCGTCTCCGGAAGGTTTTCCGTATCGTGGCTCTCGCATGCGGGGGTTTCGCGACAAAGGCTTTAAGTAGGCGGAAGGGCAGGTCAGGGGGCGTCACGAGGGACCCACACAACAGGCCGGCGCGGCCAGGGCTTGGGCCGCGCCGCCCTGTTGTGTGGCCACCTCGTGGCCCCACTTCGTTTCCTCTCCGGTCTTCTGGAAGCTTCGTGGAAAAATAGGACCCTGGGCGTTGATTTTGTCCAATTCCGAGAATATTTCCTTACTAGGATTTCTGAAACCAAAAACAGCGAGAAAACAACAAGCGGCTCTTCGGCATCTCGTCAATAGGTTAGTGCCGGAAAATGCATAATAATGACATATAATGTGTATAAAACATGTGAGTATCATCATAAAAGTAGCATGGAACATAAGAAATTATAGATACGTTTGAGACGTATCATGGAGTTACAAGCATCTACTTGGCCAAAGTATCTACTAGCAACGGAGAGCATGCAAAATCACAAATAACATATGACATGAATATATAATCGACCTCAATATAGTATACAATATTCATCAGATCCCAGCAAACACAACATGTAGGATTACATAAGGATGATCTTGATCATGTAGGGCAGCTCACAAGATCTAAACATGAGGCACAAATTGGAGAAGACAACCATCTAGCTACTGCTATGGACCCATAGTCCAGGGATGAACTACTCACGCATCACTTTGGAGGCGGGCATGGCGATGTAGATGCCTCCGGCGATTATTTCCCCCTCCGGCAGGGTGCCGGGAAGAGATTCAGAACCCCCGTGAGATGGGTTTTGTGATGGTGGTCGCGACGGAACTTTTCGTCGATGGAGGCTCGGGTATTCAGGGTTTTCCTGAGATCGTGAATAAATAGGCGGAGGGGCGATGTCGGTGGCCACCTGGGTGGGCCACACCATGCCTTGGCACGGGCCCAGGCCTAGCCACGCCAAGGGGTGGTTTGGCCCCATGTGGCTCATCTTCGTCTCCCCTTCGGACTTCGTCTTCGTTATGGTAAAATATTGACTTCGGCTTTTGTTTCGTCCAATTCCGAGAATATTTCCTGTACAAATTTTCTGAAATACAAAAATAGCAGAAAACAGGGAAATGACACTGTGGCATCTTGTTAATAGGTTAGTGCCGGAAAATGTATAAAAGTGCAACAAAGCATGAGCAAAACATATATAAATTGTTGTAAAACAAGCATGGAGCATCAAAAATTATAGATACGTTTGAGACGTATCATGGCGCGCCCTACGATGGTGGGCGCACCACTAGGCCTAGTTCCCAGCCCCTTGACCTCCTAGTGTCCCACTTTTTCTCATTTTGGTCGTCTCAAAAATTCCGAAGAGTGGTCCCTGACCTTGCCTTTTTTCGAGTCCCGTAGCTTCTGGAAAGTCAAAAATACTAACACAAGATGTTTTCTATCAGGCAGAGTTAAAACCAGAGGAGAGGAGATTGTTTAGAAAATCCTTGAAAACAATATAAAATATGGAAATAATAATTAGTAAACAGTAAAATGTAACTACCTAGGAGCCTTCTCAGCGCTTTGAGCTCCTAACCCGTCCGATTTAATCATTTAACGATCTGGATCTCTAACCACGTTTTTTTACTTCGTTAGATCGCGTCAAATGGGCTAGCGTTCGTTGCTGGGCTGCTACTCCACAAAATGTGTTAGGCCGCACCTGGTTTATCGGGCCCGAATCGGTTACATGGGCCTAGCGGTTATGCCCTTCTGTATTTCCCCTCTCACAGGTATCACTAGCTACGCTAAAAAAAAAGGTATCGCTAGCTCCCCTAAAAAAAGGTATAGTCGCTAGCAAAACGAACGACCCTCGTTGTTCTTGTTGCGCCGCTGATGTACCGTCGAGCACGCCTTTCTTTCTCTTCTCTGGTCGCGCCGCCATTTGTCTTCCGCCAGTGCCGGTCAATATTGATTCACGCCACCAAATAACCAGGGATCCAGTTCTACCATTGTTGTATTGACTGCTGGTTGCCGATTTACCTCATCATGCGTCGATTAACAAGAGGCCGCCCAAATCCTTGGCTTCTTCTCCGGCATCGGTGCCGACACAGTGCTGATGGCACACAGGAAAACTGGGCTTCTTCGATTTACGTGCAGACCCGACAGACCCAGCCCACGATCCGAGCGACGCCTCCCCTCCTGTTCGTACATGCCGCATAATATGTGCAAACTGAAACTGCCGGCGGCGTCGTAATCATGGTGGTATAAATTATGACCCTCCCTCTCCTGTAATTATGGTGATTTACTTTCTTCTGTCCTTCATATATATTTCCAGGGAGCAAACCATCTTTCTTTGCCTATCGTTCTTCAGCAATTTTCCTTGTTTCGGCTTTCCTGTTTGCTCACCTACCATTCTTCCTCTCTGCAATTGCATGGACACCAACATTATGTAGCCAACTGACTTACGTTGTTTGTTTCAGGGGTTGCTCGTGCTCGTTCTTTTGGGATTTGTATTCAGGAACTGCTCACATGAAGTATCTGACCTTCATTTTCTACCATGGCTGCTGGACAGGTACATTTGTTCAAGCGAATTTAGCTCTTTTTACTCATCTGCTGTTAATATTTCTCAACATTACAATTTCCTTTAAATGTGTTTTCTTTTTTTTGGGGGGGGGGGGGACTGCCTCTCTTTATTAACTTATAACAGAGCTGGTACAATCAACACAAATGCTGTCTACTCTTTAAATGTGTTTTCTACTGTGTGCAACTTGTTCAATTTTTAATCCCAAAATACATGCATATGCCTAATGCCTTTCATCGCCCAAGATCAAGGTTCAAAAAAGCGCTAAGCGCTAAGCGAGTGGTGAGGCTCTGCCTAGAGGAACTACTGCTTAAGCGAGCTTAAGCGTGCAGGGCAAAACAGGCATATGTAAGCCTAAAATAAAAAATATTGAATAACCTCATGTAGTCCTGTGTTGTTTCTGGTCCAACAAAAGGCTCAACAAGATGCCTCTTGCTTCTTAGGTCGTAGCCACACACATTGATCCCCTCCAAAAAGCCCAATAATCTCACACACTGCAAATAAATCGATCTCCTCCAAAAAGCCCAAGAACCTCACACACTGCAAATAAATCGATCCCCTCCTGCATCCCAGCCTCCCAGGTCCCAAGTCATAGCTGCCACTCACGCACACCCGCCTCTCTCACTTTGATCCCCTCGATCTGGACTGAAAGGGGACGAGGGGAACGAGCTGCTAGAGGAAGGGGACCCTGTCTAGGTGGCCTTGAGGAAGATCTACAGGGCGGCGCGGAAGAAGAGCTTGACCAACGGCGTGGAGGAGCCCCAATGGTGCTTCTGCCTCGACATGGGAGTGAAATTGGGATGAGTACGGGATTCCTTACCCTAATCCTCTTGCTTCTACCTGAGAGCCCACCTCCACAACTCCTCCTCGCTTTTCCTCTCGCTCAGGCCGAAAGCTGAGCGGAAGGGTTCCGCTTAGCTCTAATCTATGCTTAAGCGTACGCTCAGGAACGCTTTTTTGAACCATGCCCAAGATGCTTCTCGGATTGCTGTTTCTGCCACGCTTTCAAGAGCGTTCCCTGTTCGTACTTCCTGCCCACCATCGATATGCAACTTTAATTCCTGGATATAGTTATATATAAAGGATCATGTTACAGGTGCAAGTTTGGAAGTACTGTAAAGGTCATCCTTTATTTGTTACCTGGATGAGTGAGATTTGCATTCAGGTAGTGTGTTGGTTGAAGTTACTGGATACTAGACGATTTTATATCTTAATTGAATTCATGGAGAAAAATGCAGAGAATTAGTACAAAATTGGCATGAATACTGGATACAACTCGTTTCTCATTAACCAGATATCGGAATGGAACCCATTGCTTATAGGAGGAATATGTTATCGAGTTAACTTGGTTGATATAGATATTAATTTCCTTTACCAACGAAGCCTGACAAGGCAGCGTTCAAGGGCGTACAGGAGGCGAAGCATATAATTTCCGTCCTCTTGAGGTGCTTGCAAAAATTGACTCGCCATTTACTTTGTTTCTCGGTGAACTATAATAATTGCCCTTCTGCTCTTCAAAATAATGAATTTCACTTCACCGCTTTGCTTTCTTGGGCTGTAATAATAGCCAATTTTCCTTGTTTTCTAAGGTAGATTCGGAAGAAAATGTACTTGGTGCAAATTTTCAGTGTCACATTCTTGGCATCTTTAGGGTGCCCATTCATCTGGTGAAACAAAAGGTAGGTCTGTTACCACAGTCCACAGAGTTAGCCATCAATTAATGATTTTTACCATATATAGATTTACTATTATAAATATGGAAGCTAATTGATCCTACTATGTAACCAAAGGGCAATGTAAAACATTAAAGAGCTTGTGCCTAACATATAAGATGCAAGACTCGAACTCTACACAGATTGCTCAACATAGGCATAAATGTGGAGTAATGACACAGTACGTAGAATGTTAACTGGAAAGAGCTGTACTATCTCTGTACATTTTGGTTAAAAATCTTTATATATTACTTTCTTTTCTCTTTTTTATACTTTAGATAAATGATGGCAGTTCATGTGTACAGAGATAGTACATTATTAGATGTCCAGAGATAGTTTTTGACTGAGGTTTTTTTTTTCCTGTCATTTGTTTCTATTTTATATTTGCATAAAAAATGTTGGATGAATTTATCTCTAAAGTACACTGCTAAATGAACCATCATTTGAGGATTTATGTAGTCATTTCAACTTTAACTTTGAGGGTATTTTATGTGTAGTAAATACGAATTGTTCATGACACTAACATTTAGCACCGCATCATGATCCCATCTTATAAATGGTTATTGTTTCCATTCAGGTGTTAATATCAGGTTCATCTGCATATAATTAAAATTTGATGTTAATTTACATCCTCATCTTTTAACTGTTTGCTTTGGAAGTTCAGCTTTTGCCATGTTCTGAGGTCAAACCTCTTGCCTGCTCATGTCAAGAGCAAGAATACCCAGGACACCAAAGCAGGGTATTACACAAAAGAATAGTAAAGCTTCGCTGCAAATGTTAACTTACTACAACCTCGGTTCCTAAATAAATATAAAATCTTTTCGGAGTTCAAATCCGAAAAATGTCTTATATTTAGGAACGGAGGGAGTACTATGCTTCATATCCGATTATTCTCTGCCTCCAAAATATTCCCATAATAGTTTAGCTTCATATCTGAGGCACTGTAACAAATATTAATTATCTGGAGCTTCATATTTGAGGCATTGCAATCCCAGACACTCATGTTCTTTAATACATATGTATGCAGTGTGAAATTTCATTCTTCTATTATTATGGATGGGTGTGGTGACTCGTGGCTTTTATGTCATGACCACACTTTGAAATCCTTGCCAAAACTTAACCTTGGTTTCTAATGTCTAGACTGCGGAGTGACTAGACATTCTTCTTTCATTTTGTACTCTAGAATTTTTTGATGGTGTACTTTATTGTAAATACCTTCACTGCTTGTACCGGGAGAGATGGGTTTTAAAGCTAATGGTCTAATTGACAAGAAAGAGATGTTTACTTCTATCTCTTCACTATACCATTTAGACTATGGAAGAAGGGATTATTCTAGAATGCAACAAAACATTGAAGGTTTGTATTCCTTGTGTTCTAGGTACTTAAGAACACTCAAGCTTCTTTGCCTTGATTCCAAACAATTTACATATATACAAACATGATTAGTACTTTTGTAGGCATTTCCTTTGCCATCAATATTGATGTTTATCATGTCATTTCAAAATGTTTTATTGCATGGTCATTTTCTATATCGACGATATGGTCAATATTGTAAATAAGAATGTATGTACACCCACTTTTCACCACGGCTCGATTTTAAGTTCCACCACAATATAGACACTTCTTACTTATTTATACTATTAACTTTCTTCTATCACTACAAGAAAAGTTGCCATGGCCGACGAAGTCGAAGTCGCGCCGTGGTTGCTGGTGTACCATGGCCGACGATTTTGGTCCCTCCGTGGTGCATGTCAAAACTTTTTTTTCTCGTTTTTGAGGCCACCTAGCCCGACGAAAGCGGCCAAAACGTCGCGTATGGTGGCCCGGGACGTGGTGCATCGCGAATTCTCGGGTTCGCCGGCCGAGTCAACGCAAATCCGCACCCCCCGAGGGATGTAGGGCCCGAGATGGCAGCCTCTGCGGCATTGTTTTTTTCTCGATCGCGCCATCTCGTTCAACGTTCTCCGATCGAGCCGTTTACGATGCGGGATCATGGGTCCCGCATGTCATCCTCTATGAACCAAAATTCTTTCTATTCTTGGATTTTTTTGACCCCCTGATTTACGGCTACTTCCTTTTTCTTTT
>NC_061513.1:324587403-324617171 GCF_022539505.1 Lolium rigidum | reverse complement strand
GTTTTGAACAACAAGGAAGACGGTGTAGAGTCTTATAATGTTTACAATATGTCTTTTATGTGAGTTTTGCTGCACCGTTCATCCTTGTGTTTGTTTCAAATAAACCTTGCTAGCCTAAACCTTGTATCGAGAGGGAATACTTCTCATGCATCCAAAATCCTTGAGCCAACCACTATGCCATTTGTGTCCACCATACCTACCTACTACATGGTACTTCTCCGCCATTCCAAAGTAAATTGCTTGAGTGCTACCTTTAAATAATTCAAAATTTATCACCTCTTATTTGTGTCAATGTTTTATAGCTCATGAGGAAGTATGTGGTGTTTTATCTTTCGATCTTGTCATTTACTTTTGACAGACTTTCACAATGGACTAGTGGCACATCCGCTTATCCAATAATTTTGCAAAAGAGCTGGCAATGGGGTTCCCAGCTCCAATTAATTAACTTTCATTAATAATTCTCTTCACATGTTTTGCTCGATTCATCGGTAAGCAACTTAATTTTGCAAATAGACACTCCTCCATGGTATGTGAATGTTGGAAGGTACCCGAGGATTCGGTTAGCCATGGCTTGTGTAAGCAAAAGGTTGGGAGGAGTGTCATCCATAAATAAAGAAAAACTAAACTAAAGTACATGTGTAAACAAAAGAGAAGAGGGATGATCTACCTTGCTCGGTAGAGATAACGTCCTTCATGGGAGCCGCTCTTGAAAGTCTGGTTGATGAGGTAGTCGAGTGCCCACTACCATTCGTTGACAACAACAAACACCTCTCAAAATTTTACTTTTATGCTCTCTTTATGTTTTCAAAACCAAAGCTCTAGCACAAATATAGCAATCGATGCTTTCCTCTTTGAAGGACCATTCTTTTTACTTTTATGTTGAGTCAGTTCACCTATTTCTCTCCACCTCAAGAAGCAAACACTTGTGTGAACTGTGCATTGATTCCTACATACTTGCATATTGCACTTATTATATTACTCTATGTTGACAATTATCCAAGAGATATACATGTTACAAGTTGAAAGCAACCGCTGAAACTTAATCTTCCTTTGGGTTGCTTCAATACCTTTACTTTGATTTATTGCTTTATGAGTTAACTCTTATGCAAGACTTATTGATGCTTGTCTTGAAGTACTATTCATGAAAAGTCTTTGCTTTATGATTCATTTGTTTACTCATGTCATTACCATTGTTTTGATCGCTGCATTCATTACATATGCTTACAATAGTATGATCAAGGTTATGATGGCATGTCACTTCGGAAATTATCTTTGTTATCGTTTACACTGCTCGGGACGAGCGAGAACTAAGCTTGGGGATGCCGATACGTCTCCGACGTATCGACAATTTCTTATGTTCCATGCTACATTATTGATGATATCTACATGTTTTATACACATTATATGTCATATTTATGCATTTTCCGGCACTAACCTATTAACGAGATGCTAGAAGAGCCGATTCTTGTTTTTTGCTGTTTTTGGTTTCAGAAATCCTAGTAAAGAAATATTCTCGGAATTGGACGAAATCAACGCCCAGGGTCCTATTTTTCCACGAAGCTTCCAGAAGACCGAGGGAGAGTCGAAGTGGGGCCACGAGGTGGCGACACACCAGGGCGGCGCGGCCCAGGCCCGGCCGCGCCGGCCTGTGGTGTGGGCCCCTCGTGCCGCCTCTTTACTCGCCCTTCCGCCTACTTAAAGCCTCCGTCGCGAAACCCCCGGTGCCGAGAGCCACGATACGGAAAACCTTGCCGAGACGCCGCCGCCGCCAATCCCATCTCGGGGGATTCGGAGATCTCCTCCGGTACCCTGCCGGAGAGGGGATTCATCTCCCGGAGGACTCTTCA
Source organism: Lolium rigidum (assembly GCF_022539505.1). Lineage (NCBI taxonomy): Eukaryota > Viridiplantae > Streptophyta > Magnoliopsida > Poales > Poaceae > Lolium > Lolium rigidum. The sequence continues at coordinate 324,615,324 of NC_061513.1, read as the reverse complement.
TCGCCATGATCGCCTCCGGAGTGATGAGTGAGTAGTTCACCCACGGACTATGGGTCCATAGCGAGTAGCTAGATGGTTGTCTTCTCCTCATTGTGCTTCATTGTCGGATCTTGTGAGCTGCCTAACATGATCAAGATCATCTATCCGTAATACTATATGTTGTGTTTGTCGGGATCCGATGGATAGAGAATACTATGTTATGTTAATTATCAAGTTATTACCTATGTGTTTTTTATGATCTTGCATGCTCTCCGTTATTAGTAGAGGCTCGGCCAAGTTTTTGCTCTTAACTCCAAGAGGGAGTATTTATGCTCGATAGTGGGTTCATGCCTCCATTAAATGCGGGACGATGTGAGAAAGTTCTAAGGTTGTGGATGTCTTGTTGCCACTAGGGATAAAACATTGATGCTATGTCTAAGGATGTAGTTATTGATTACATTACGCACCATATTTAATGCAATTGTCTGTTGTTTTGCAACTTTATACTGGAAGGGGTTCGGATGATAACCTGAAGGTGGACTTTTTAGGCATAGATGCATGCTGGATAGCGGTCTATGTACTTTGTCGTAATGCCCAATTAAATCTCACTATATTTATCATATCATGTATGTGCATTGTTATGCCCTCTCTATTTGTCAATTGCCCGACTGTAATTTGTTCACCCAACATGCTTTTATCTTATGGGAGAGACACCTCTAGTGAACTGTGGACCCCGGTCCTATTCTTTACATACTGAAATACAATCTACTTGCAATACTTGTTCTTTACTTGTTCTCTGCAAACAATCATCTTCCACACAATACGGTTAATCCTTTGTTACGGCAAGCCGGTGAGATTGACAACCTCACTTCGTTTCGTTGGGGCAAAGTACTTTGGTTGTGTTGTGCAGGTTCCACGTTGGCGCCGGAATCCCTGGTGTTGCGCCGCATTACATTCCGCCACCATCAACCTTCAACGTGCTTCTTGGCTCCTCCTGGTTCGATAAACCTTGGTTTCTTTCTGAGGGAAAACTTGCTACTGTCTGCATCACACCTTCCTCTTGGGGTTCCCAACGGACGTGTGTCAACTGCACGCATCACAAGGCTTTGGCTAGCAAGGTTGTTTGAAGCAAACACAAGTATGAACCGGTACAGCAAAAATTACATAAGAACATATTGCAAGCATTATAAGACTCTACACTGTCTCCTTGTTGTTCAAACACTTCACCAGAAAATATCTAGACTTTAGAGAGACCAATCATGCAAACCAAATTTCAACAAGCTCTATGGTAGTTCTTCATTAATAGGTGCAAGGTACATGATGCAAGAGCTTAAACATGATCTATTTGAGCACAACAATTGCCAAGTACCAAATTATTCAAGACAATATACCAATTAACACATGAAGCATTTTCTGTTTCCAACCAAATAACAATGAACGAAGCAGTTTCAACCTTCGCCATGAACATTAAAAGTAAAGCTAAGAACACCAGTGTTCATATGAACGAGCGGAGCGTGTCTCTCTCCCACACAAGGAATGCTAGAATCCGATTTTATTCAAACAAAAACAAAAACAAAAACATACAGACGCTCCAAGTAAAGCACATAAGATGTGACGGAATAAAAATATAGTTTCACTAGAGGCGACCTGATAAGTTGTCAATGAAGAAGGGGATGCCTTGGGCATCCCCAAGCTTAGATGCTTGAGTCTTCTTGAAATATGCAGGGATGAACCACGGGGGCATCCCCAAGCTTAGACTTTTCACTTTTCTTGATCATATTGTATCATCCTCCTATCTTGACCCTTGAAAACTTCCTCCACACCAAACTCAAAACAAACTCATTAGAGGGTTAGTGCATAATCAAAAGTTCACATATTCAGAGGTGACATAATCATTCTTAATACTTCTGGATATTGCACAAAGCTACTGAAAGTTAATGGAACAAAGAAATCCATTCAACATAGCAAAAGAGGCGATGCGAAATAAAAGGCAGAATCTGTCAAAACAGAACAGTTCGTAAAGACGAATTTTTCAGGGGCACTTAACTTTCTCAGATGAAAAAGCTCAAATTGAATGAAAGTTGCGTACATATCTGAGGATCACACACGAAAATTGGCAGATTTTTCTGAGTTACGTACAGAGAGGTCTACTCAAATTCGTGACAGCAAGAAATCTGTTTCTGCGCAGTAATCCAAATCTAGTATTAACCTTACTATCAAAGACTTTACTTGGCACAACAATACAATAAAATAGAGATAATGAGAGGTTGCTACGGTAGTATCAACTTCCAAGACTCAAATATAAAACAAAAGTGCAGAAGTAAAATAATGGGTTGTCTCCCATAAGCGTTTTTCTTTAACGCCTTTCAGCTAGGCGCAGAAAGTGTGAATCAAGTATTATCAAGAGATGAAGCATCAACATCATAATTTATTCTAATAATAGAATTAAAAGGTAACTTCATTCTCTTTCTAGGGAACTGTCCCATACCTTTCTTGAGAGGAAATTGATACTTAATATTCCCTTCCTTCATATCAATAATAGCACCAACAGTTCGAAGAAAAGGTCTTCCCAAAATAATGGGACAAGATGCATTGCATTCAATATCCAAGACAACAAAATCAACGGGGACAAGGTTATTTTTAACCGTAATGCGAACATTATTAATCCTCCCCAAAGGTTTCTTTATAGAATTATCAGCGAGATTAACATCCAAATAGCAATTTTTTAGTGGTGGCAAGTCAAGCATATCATAGAGTTTCTTAGGCATAACAGAAATACTTGCACCAAGATCACATAAAGCATTACAATCAAAATCATTGACCCTCATTTTAATGATGGGCTCCCAACCATCTTCCAACTTCCTAGGAATAGAAGTTTCAAGTTTTAATTTATCTTCTCTAGCTTTTATGAGAGCATTTGTAATATGTTTTGTAAAGGCCAAATTTATAGCACTAGCATTAAGATTTCTAGCAAGTTTTTGTAAGAACTTAATAACTTCAGAGATATGACAATCATCAAAATCTAAACCATTATGATCTAAAGCAATGGGATCATTGTCCCCAATATTCTGAAAAATTTCAGCAGTTTTATCACAAACAGTTTCAGCAGTTTTAGCAGTTTCAGGCAATTTTGCACGCTTTGCACTAGGAGTAGAAACATTGCTAACACCAATTATTTTACCATTGATTGTAGGAGTTTTAGCAACATGTGAAGCATCATCATTACTAGTGGTGGTAATAGTCCAAACTTTAGCTACATTATTCTCTTTAGCTAGTTTTTCTTCTCTTTCCCACCTAGCATGCAATTCAGCCATCAATCTAATATTTTCATTAATTCGAACTAGTATGGCGTTTGCTGTAGCAAATGACTTAATATCTTTATCTTTATTAGGCATAACTTTCAATTTTAAAAGATCAACATCAGCAGCAAGACTATCAACTTTAGAAGCAAGAATATCAATTTTTCCAAACTTTTCCTCAACAGATTTGTTAAAAGCAGTTTGTGTACTAATGAATTCTTTAAGCATGACTTCAAGACCAGAGGGTAAACTCCTACTATTGTTGTAAGAATTACCATACGAATTACCATAACCATTACCATTATTAGAAGGATATGGCCTATAGTTGCTACCAGAATTATTCCTATAAGCATTGTTATTGAAATTATTATTTTTAATGAAGTTCACATCAACATGTTCTTCTTGGGCAACCAATGAAGCTAAAGGAACATTATTAGGATCAACATTAGATCTACCATTCACAAGCATAGACATAATCACATCAATCTTATCACTCAAGGAAGAGGTTTTTTCAACAGAATTTACCTTCTTACCTTGTGAAGCCCTTTCAGTGTGCCATTCAGAGTAATTGATCATCATATCATCAAGAAGCTTTGTCGCGGCGCCTAAGGTGATGGACATAAAAGTACCTCCAGCAGCTGAATCCAATAGGTTCCTCGAAGAAAAATTCAATCCTGCATAAAAGGTTTGGATGATCATCCAAGTAGTTAGTCCATGGGTAGGGCAATTCTTTACCAAAGATTTCATTCTTTCCCATGCTTGGGCAACATGCTCATTATCCAATTGCTTAAAATTCATTATGCTACTTCTCAAAGATATAATTTTAGCGGGAGGATAATATCTACCAATGAAAGCATCTTTACATTTAGTCCAGGAATCAATACTATTTTTAGGCAAAGATAGCAACCAATCTTTAGCTCTTCCTCTTAAGGAGAAAGGAAACAATTTCAATTTTATAATGTCACCATCTACATCCTTATACTTTTGCATTTCACATAGTTCAACAAAATTATTAAGATGGGCAGCGACATCATCGTAACTAACACCGGAAAATTGCTCTCTCATAACAAGATTTAGTAAAGCGGGTTTAATTTCATAAAATTCACTGCGCGATAGCAGGTGGAGCAATAGGTGTGCATAGGAAATCATTATTATTTGTGCTAGTGAAGTCACACAACTTAGTATTATCAGGAGTACCCATTTTAGCAGTAATAAAAATAAGTAGAGCAAGCTAAATAAAGTAAGGGATTTCTATTTTCATGCCCTCAGGTCCTTAGTTGTACTCAGTTTTCCCCAGCTCCTTAGTTTTTCCTCAGTTTTCTCCAAGCCCTTGTTTGAAACACGCAGAAGCAGCTCAGACGGCAGGATTCCCGTTTAGTTGACCGTTCTGTCACGTGTGGGGCCGCGTCGTGTGGGGCCGGTAGAAACGGACCGCGTGGGACAGGACAAGACCGCGTTTGGTTGCGCACGTGAGCAGGAGCTGAGTTCTGTCTCTCTCGGCCCCAAATTGGCATTATTAAGAGCACCTTTTTCCCCTCTTTTCTCTCTGTCCTTTTCACCAAATAAGTATCAAATCTAGAGAAGTTTGCATTTCTGTCTTTCTTCAATTATTTGTGCCTTTTGGCCCTCGTTGTTTGCCCAATATGGAAGCAAATCTATTAGGGACCCAGGGTAATGTACGATAAACTCACAGTCATAGTAAATCGAGAAAACAAAGTAGGGCCAACAAAATATAGTAGAACAGGGATAGATAATAGGGATCCCTCCCTAGATAATAAGCTGCATACACAGCAGCCAACATAGTAACGAGTTCGAGGTTCTTGACAGACACCATCATATTAACAACATAACAACAAGGGATCCCTAGCTAACAATAAAGGGATCCCAACAACAAAATGGGAGGCAGACGGCAGCACACGTCCAGGACTCCGCCTACCCCATCCGGCTCTCCCTCCACTTGTTGCTGCAGCTCCCCTTGGGAGCCTTGGGCTTGAGCGGAGGCATGCGCCCGGCAGAGATCTCCACCCGCCGCATGCCGCGGAGGTGCATGCCGAGCGCCACGTGCTTGGCGCGGAAGGAGTAGACGTTCACCGTCGTGCCGACCTTGGGGAAGGTGTTGCTGATGTTCTCGGCATGCGTGACGAGGCAGTTGAAGTCCGCGGCGCCGAGTCTCCCGGTGCGAAGGGGCACCTGTACACACCCTTGGCGAAGTAGGAGATGTACTGGCCGACCTGCAGCCTCCGCAACACCTGGCGAGTCTTGACGTCCTCCTCCTCATCGTCGCTGCCAACGTCGCTGCCAGACATCTGATCCATATCAACCAGAAACTATGAGTGAATGAGTTGCAACGATGACGAACGTGCATGATAACAAAGTTAGGAAAAATAGAGTCGACCTCGGTTAGAGTGGGCATGATTATATATCTACGGGGAAGGTGTAAGCGAACCAAAGCTCATGCACAACAGATTTGTACATAGCAATGGTTCACCGAACCCTCCTCGTAAAAATTTGTGCCCAACGATTCATCATAGGCAAAGAAACAGATTCCGGATCTGAACTTGAACACATTCCAGATTATTTGCAAAATTAAACGGTTGATATCTTTTGATTAGTGCATAAAATAACTGATTGAGATCCCATGATTACTTGCATAAATTAACCGATTGAGATCCAATTATTACTTGCATAAATTAACCGAACGGCCGAACCCCAAATCTTAAAGGAAATCAAGAAGTGATCAAAACAAAATGGAGTAAAATCGGCGCAAATATTAGCCCAATACTCATCCATCTACGGATCCATCTACACCAGCAAAAATAGGGTTCAAAAAGGAATGGGGAAACAAAAAAGGAAGCAAACTGTAGTTACCTCGTTCCATGGGTCCTCCAGGAAGGTGTCGTAGGGGTTCGGGGGCGAGACGTACGGCACCGGCTCATAGGGGTCAAATCCCGGCGGGATCTGACTGCCACCGGCGGCAGCAGCCTCCGATGCACCGGCGGCGGCGACGGCGACGTCCGTTGAGGGGACGGCGTCGAAGAGGGAGGTGTCGCGCTTGGAGCCGACGGCGCCGTCGACGATGGGATTGGCATTCTCCTTGTCCATCTCGCCGGCAGAGGAGAGGGAGAGGGAGAGGGTTTTTTGCTTGGGAGCTTTGGAGAAGATGATGGGACGTGAGAGAGGCGTCGTTGCGTGGGCGAGTGAGAGTGACAGAGATAGTGGGAGGAGGCGTCTATAAAGGCGAGGGGTGGTTAATGCGACCCGCGTCCTACGCGTCCACCGCTGCACGTCTGCATGGCTTGGACTTTTGCAATGCGACACGCATCCACGATTGCACGTCTTCGACTTCTGCACCGCGACCCGCGTCTACGCGTCAACAATTGCACGTCTTCCATTTCTGCACCGCAACACGCGTCCTCGAGTCTAACCCTGGAAATTTAGATATACTCAGATATAACCTCGAGTCATATACTAGCATTTTTTGTGTGCTCAGTTTTCCCCTTGAGTGCTAATACTGGCTAGTGCAATATGCTCAGTTTTACCCTCAAGTGGCTGGTCAACAGACAGTCAACAAATGGGATTAACTAGTTAAATGAGTCATTTAATGTGCAAAAAATTCCAAAAAATAGTGGCACATCCTCATGGAGTCTTTACCACAAATTGCCAGTTCTCAAAACATAGATAAGTCATAGATAAATCAAGTTTTACCACAAATTGCCACTTCTCAAAGGCCTTCTCAAATCACCTAGTAGCTATGAAGGTGCATGGTTTTCCACAATAAGCCCTTCCCAAAACAGACTTTCCCCAAAACATACTTTGTCTAAATGAGGCCACAATTCTCACACTCATGTATATTTGTATTGCAAATAGTTTGAGGTAGGCCAAGATGGGTTTCATTGTACAAAACACGCATTTTCCATTTTTTAAATCTCATATTTGAATCCCTTAGTCTCGTTTATTATACAGGTGCCCTTGGTTTCTTGATACTACTCAGTTTTGCCCTCTCCCTCCACAAATTCTCGCGGACGTGCAACATTGCTCGATTGGTCTAGCCCATGTCACACGGATCGTGCCCGCCGACCGTTGATCGTATGATCTAACGGGCGGGATAACCCCTCTCTCTCTCTCTGTCGGCGGTTACCTTCCACTCTCTAAGTATGCTAAAGGGCGGTTTTCACGTATTCATTTTCACGCGCTAAAAATTATAAACTCTTTTAGGCATTACTTTTCACGCAAAAAATGATAAACCATCACCGATTTGTTGTAGCCATTACTTTTCACGCAAAAAATGATAAACCATCACCGATTTGTTGTAGCCATTAATTTTCACGCAAAAAATGATAAACCATCACCGATTTGTTGTAGCCATTAATTTTCACGCAAAAAATGATAAACCATCACCGATTTGTTGTAGCCATTAATTTTCATGCAAAAAATGATAAACCATCACCGATTTGTTGTAGCCATTAATTTTCACGCAAAAAATGATAAACCATCACCGATTTGTTGTAGCCATTAATTTTCACGAAAAAATGATAAACCATCACCGATTTGTTGTAGCCATTACTTTTCACGCAAAAAATCTACCTATCTTTGTATAGAAGATCGTCTGTATGATTTTTTAGGTCATTTAGAGAAGGTAGAAAAAAATCCCTTTGAGAAGGTCGAAAAAACCTAACTTGTTACAAAAGCTTGTTTCAGTGAGACCTAACAAAATTTGGCATACATGATGCCATATCTATAACAACAAGGAATATCTAAAAGGGAAAGTTTCACAAAATTTGAAATTTAGGGCGAAAATGATGCCATACATGATGCCATAACTTGTTACAAAATCTGAAAATCAATTGGGTATTATAAAGGGAAATAAAAAGTTCGAAAAATGTAAAAACGAAACCATCTATCTATCTATGTATAGAAGATCAGCTGTATGAAATTTGAGGTCATTTAGAGATTGTAGAAAAAATCACCTTGTTAAAAAAGCTGGTTTCAGTGAGACGAAACGGCATGCGTTTAAGCAAAGTGATTTTTTCGAACATCTCCAAATGACCCCAAATTTGCCATACATGATGCCATACGTGTAACAACAAGGAACCCTATCTAAAAAGTGCCAAAAAAGTTTGCCCAACCGTATAGCTCTATCAAAAAGAACCTCACCATGGCGCTAGTATAATTTTGGGCTTAGTTACAAACTTTCGTTACCTAACCTTCAACACGAAACTTGTTTCAAATCACTTTTGGCGTACAAGAAACAAATCCCACCTTGATTCGAGCACCACAGCCTCCAAACGATGCCGATGTCGATATCGGCATGGTCAGAACGACTATGCTCGCCGCCACTGCTAGGTCACCGTCGGGATGCACCGTCAATCCCGTCCCCTCATTCGATCACTGACACACCGGAGATACCGCCGAGGCCAATGCCGAACGTACATGCCGATGCCAATGCCGAACATGCATGCACGCCGCTGTGGGCACGGCCACGCCGCCCCGCTATGCTTGGACGCCACGGACCACCGCGAGGTCTTACCCTTCGCCACCACACTCTTCTAGCACCCATCTATACACGCCGGAAAGGAGAGACACTAGTTTTCTCTACATTGCTCGCGTTCGTGTCGGACACGGTCGGTCAAAGTTTTGAGGTAGTCGTCGATGTCGTCGACCATTTCTTCTCTTCTTTGCATGGTTAAACGCGTCTAGTTCATATCTATCTAATGCGTCTGGTCTCGCCTCATGCAGTTCTTTGTGGACGTCGATCTCATCTCGGCACCCCGCAGGCCACCTCCTCCGTGCCATCGCTGTAGAGCTCCATTTAAAAATCTATTCCTACCCGTGTATTGCCCATTGTATCAGCGCCATGGCCCACTTGTCATTCGATATACCGAAGCCCCACTCGTGCGCGTTTTGGTCAGGGATACACCGATGCTTACGGTAAAACAAAGATGGATGGTCTGACGTGTCTTTGCGGGCTCTACATGGCCCCACTAGTCAGAAGATAACGGTCAACCGTCGGGCAACCGGCCGTTACATCACGTGTGATGGTTTCAGACAAAGGCTTGGGTAAAACTGAGGAAAAACTAAGGAGCCGGGGAAAACTGAGCACAACTAAGGACCCGAGGGCACGAAATTAGAAATCCCATAAAGTAAATGCAAGTAACTAATTTTTTGTGTTTTTAATATAGAGAACGCAAACAAGACAGTAAATAAAGTAAAGCAAGTAACTAATTTTTTTGTATTTTTGATATAGAGAAAGCAAACAAAGCAGTAAATAAAGTAAAGTAAAGCAAGACAAAAACAAAGTAAAGAGATTGGATGTGGGAGACTCCCCTTGCAGCGTGTCTTGATCTCCCCGGCAACGGCGCCAGAAAAATTGCTTGATGGCGCGTGAGACACACGTCTGTTGGGAACCCTAAGAGGAAGGTGTGATGCGTACAGCAGCAAGTTTTCCCTCAGTAAGAAACTAAGGTTATCGAACCAGTAGCAGATGAAGGCCACGTGAAGGTTGTTGGCGAAGGAGTGTAGTGCGGCGCAACACCAAGGATTCCGGCGCCAACGTGGAACCTGCATAACACAATCAAAATACTTTGCCCCAACTTAACAGTGAGGTTGTTAATCTCACCGGCTTGCTGTAAACAAAGGATTAAACGTATGGTGTGGAGAATAATGTTTGTTTGCGAAGAACAACAAAGAACAGAGTTTGCGATAGATTGTATTTCAGATGTAAAAGAATGGACCGGGGTCCACAGTTCACTAGTGGTGTCTCTCCAATAAGAAATAGCATGTTGGATGAACAAATTACAGTTGGGCAATTGACAAATAAAGAGGGCATAACAATGCACATACATATCATGATGACTACTATGAGATTTAATCAGGGCATTACGACAAAGTACATAGACCGCTATCCAGCATGCATCTATGCCTAAAAAGTCCACCTTCGGGGTTAGCATCCGCACCCCTTCCGGTATTAAGTTGCAAACAACGGACAATTGCATTAAGTATGGTGCGTAATGTAATCAACACAAATATCCTTAGACAAAGCATTGATGTTTTATCCCTAGTGGCAACGAGCACATCCACAACCTTAGAACTTTCTGTCACTGTCCCAGATTCAATGGAGGCATGAACCCACTATCGAGCATAAATATCCCCTCTTGGAGTCACAAGTATCAACTTGGCCAGAGCCTCTACTAGCAACGGAGAGCATGCAATAACATAAATAACACATATATGATAGATTGATAATCAACTTGATATAGTATTCCATATTCATCGGATCCCAACAAACACAACATGTAGCATTACAAATAGACGATCTTGATCATGATAGGAAGCTCACAAGATCTAACATGATAGCACAAGAGGAGAAGACAACCATCTAGCTACTGCTATGGACCCATAGTCCAAGGATGAACTACTCACACATCGGTCCGGAGGCGATCATGGTGATGTAGAGTCCTCCGGGTGATGATTCCCCTCTCCGACAGGGTGCCGGAGGCGATCTCCTGAATCCCCCGAGATGGGATTGGCGGCGGCGGTGTCTCTGGAACTTTTCTCGTATCGTGGCTCTCGGTCATAGGGTTTTCGCGACGGAGAGTATAAGTAGGCGGAAGGGCAGAGTCGGGGGGCTCACGAGGGGCCCACACACTAGGGCGGCGCGGGCCCCTCCTTGGCCGCGCCGCCTTGTGGTGTCGGCGCCCCGTGGCCCCACTTTGTATCTCCTTCGGTCTTCTGGAAGCTCCGTGGAAAAATAAGACCCTGGGCGTTAATTTCGTCCAATTCCGAGAATATTTCCTGTGTAGGATTTCTGAAACCAAAAACAGCACAAAACGAGAGCCGACGCTTCGGCATCTCGTTAATATGTTAGTGCCGGAAAATGCGTATAAATGATGTAAAGTGTGTATAAAACATGTGAGTATTGTCATAAAACTAGCATGGAACATAAGAAATTATAGATACGTTTGAGACGTATCACACGCCAGTTCTCCATCCCTCGCTGCCGCCGTTCTTCCCGGTGTTATCACCGGAATTTGACCAAGTCAGAGGTGGGCCGCGATCAAAATGGGTTTGAAGAATATACATGGAAGAAATACGTGGATCGGCCTTGTGTACCAAGTTTGGGCTAATTGCCCGTGTATCTGTACCATAGTAGGATACGTGTCCGTTAGGAGTTAGAGTTTTACCCGTGCACGGTTAGGTGCACGCTTGAGTTAGAAAGTCCCCTGGACTATAAATATGTATCTAGGGTTTATGGAATAAACAACAACCAACGTTCAACACAAACAAATCTCGGCGCATCACCAACTCCTTCGTCTCGAGGGTTTCTCCTGGTAAGCACCATGCTGCCTAGATCGCATCTTGCGATCTAGGCAGCACAAGCTTATTACGTTGTTCATGCGTTGCTCGTGCTGAAGCCCTTTTGATGGCGAGCAACGTAGTTATCTTAGATGTGTTAGGGTTAGCATTGTTCTTCGTATCATATGCTGTCGTAGTGCAACCCTTATGCATCTAGCCGCCCTTACACCTATCTCATGTGTAGGGGCGGCACCCCGCTTGATCATCGTTTAGTAGATCCGATCCGTTACGGTTGCTCCTTGTTCTTCAAGGATTAGTTTAATATCCGCAATAGTTAGGCCTTACAAAGAGTTGGAGGATCCAGCGGCGTGTAGGGTGAAGTTTGCTAGCCCTAGACAGGACGTTCCGAGGATCAACCTCGTGTTGGTTTTTAGGCCCTGTCTAGGATCGGCTTACGATCACCGTACGCGAGCGCGAGGTCCAATCGTGAGTAGGATGATCCGATTATGCGGTGAAAACCCTAAATCGTCGTAGATCGCATTAGCTTTATCTTGATCAAGCAGGACCACCATATATTCGTACACCTCGTGCGAATCATGGGTGGATCGGCTCTTTGAGCCGATTCACGGGACAACACTGAGAGCCGATCGAGGCTCGTATTTAACGTTTACGTGTATGCCATGTAGGAAACTAAGCGAGGCATCATCCAACACCTTCTCGACCAGGTATAGGTCAGGTGGCACGCCCTTGCGACAGCATCAGACGTGTGACCAGAAGGCTTTGCGGGCCGTCGCTCTGAGGGACTGGGGCCAGCCGCAGCCCTAGTTGTTCCCGGCTCTACGGTGTTGCCAGTCGCTGCCCGCCGATGGGTTTCTGACCGCAACACATTCTAGCACGCCCGGTGGGACGACCTTCGACATCCACCGCATCGCCATCTACATCCAAGATGGCGGAAAGCACTCCGGTCAAGTACGAGGATCTGACTGACAAGCTCAAGAAGAAGCATGACGAGATCAAGGCAGTCCTCGAAGCCGAACTCATCGGCTCTTTCCACAGAACCCGCTCCCACGGCGTCAGGTGGAAGGGGTCCTCACCTGAAGGCGCGCTCGATGGAGTGGACCTGTCCGCCCCGTCAGGAGAACGCACCAGGTCGCCGCGTCGGGAGGTCAACTTCATGGTGGCTCATTCGCTGCACCGCCACTCTGACAGCCTGGTGAACACTTTGGAGCGTGTCGCTCTGCGCGTGATCCAGGAAATCATGAGCCATCAGTACCCTCTGTCAGGACCAGCTCTCGGGACCCATCAAGGAGAGGTGCCGCTCCAGTCCCGTCCACCGTTGCCATGCGCATTGGCAGCACCGGAAGTGCCGAGTTCACCGGCATACGCCATTAACATGGTGGAGTACACTTACCATGGAGGGTGCGAGCCAGATTTCCCGTGCAATATCAATATGGTGGGACCTGGGCACCACTCTGGTAAGGATGGAGGTGAGGGCAGCTGCTCTCATAGCAAAGACACAGAGGAAGCCGCTCCACGCGATCGGCTCCGCCACGACAGCAGGCGCTACGTCACGGAGGGAGAAGTGAAGAACATAAGATATCAACGACCTCTCTCTGATCACCTCCTCAACAAGTATGTGGGTCAGTACGACCAACGCCGGCGACACAACGACGATGATGAAGAAGATCGTCTGGCTAGGGACGACAGGAGACGTCGTCGGCGTGATCACGACGAGGAGCGATACGAGCGCCACGCCAAGGAAAAGTCGAGGGAGCAAGACGACGTGGATAGGCATCGGGACTGCCCCTTCTTCGGACACTCGCTGGGATTCGGGAATGAGCCGATTGCCTACAATCGGCAACCGCCGGAATGCAAACGAAGAAGAAGGATGCGGCTAACGTGTCCGTGTTCAAACGCCTAGGGCCTCTCCTCCTCGGAACAAGCATGCCGAGTCCGCTCGGGTGGAAGATCTCGAGGAACTAGAGGACGATGATGAAGAAGACAAGTATCATCGGCCAAGATGGTGCCCCGATGGGCTCAGCCGTTCCCGGAAGCGAAGGGTTCAGCGTCTACGTGGGTTGGAAGAAGCCGAAAGATTATACCCGCACACGTTGAGGAAGGCACGGCTCTGATCCGGCCGCCAAAATTCAGCGAACCCTCGGACGAAGAAGGTCGGCCACAAAGAAAAGAGTGGCGCCCCAAGCAAAGGAAAGCCGATGATGAGACATCGGCTGGCACAAACATGGTCTTCATCCTTCCAACGGAGTTTAGCGCTCCAAGATTATACGAAGCACCTGTAGCACAACTGGACTGCGGCCCACGGCCGGTCATCTTTGAGAAACCACGAGAAAGAAGTTACAGGCATCTGAAGGCCCTGTACTTGCGAGGATACATCAATGGGCAGCTCGTCAACAAGATGTTGGTGGACACCGGAGCGGCGATCAACATTATGCCATACTCCATGCTACGTCGGTTGGGATGCTCTAGCTCGGATCCGATCAAGACCAATGTGACACCGAGCGATTTCAACGGCCAAGCATCCGACGCACAAGGTGTTACGAACGTGGATCTGACCGTAGGAAGGAAAACTATCCCTACGACGTTCTTTATTGTCGACAGCAAGAGCACCTATGCTGTCTTGCTAGGGAGAGATTGGATCCACGCCAACTGTTGCATTCCATCCACGATGCACCAATGCCTAATACAGTGGGATGGAGATGAAGTAGAAGTCGTCCACGCAAATGATTCACCCGAGATTTCAACGGCTGGCATGGACGTTTGGGAGACATCAGGCCAAGAGCCACTCTCAGGCATCAATTTGGACGACTGCGAGCGCTTCGACGTGACAAGAAACAGGGTTAGGCTGGTTTTATCCACCGGCCTGACCGTGTAACAAAAGCGAACATCGATGGACGAACGTGGCGATGCCGATCCAGGTGATCGGCCCCAAGGATCTATGGAGGAACATTACAGAACCTTCATCAAGCAAGCAACATGGAGGCCGATTCCAGCAATCGGCCAAAATTATCCTCACCTTCCATTCTACCTGGGTTCAACGCCAATCTAATGGGAGGTGGGGTTACATCGGCTAATGAGCTAGAAGAAGTCCACACTGGTCCTAATCAAGCCGATGTTCACACATAGCACCCTGGCTAACCACAGAGCCGATTTCAGCAGTCCCCTGACAGAATCGGCTCGGAGGGGGCACCTAATCGGATGGACATGCGCAGTAAAATCTTGGTTAGTCACAGAAGCCGATTTCAGCAGTTACCTGACAGAATCGGCTCGGGGGGCACCTAATCAGATGAGCATGTGCGATACATGTGCAGTGAGATATTGGGAGCCGATTTCAGCAGTTACCTGACAGAATCGGCTCGGGGGGCACCTAATCAGATGAGCATGTGCGATACATGTGCAGTGAGATATTGGGGGCCGATAGAAAAATCGGCCCGTAAAAAAAATATATATACTGCGCATGATATGTAAGGGACAAAGCCGATGCACGGCCATCGACTCTAGCACAAATTTTATGGGATCTACCAGCAGCATGTGCAAAACACAAGGACCTACAGCTCTGTGTCAGAGGAGTTCTACTTCTGAGCCGTTGTGTGATCATCTGCAGCATCGGAGGGGTGATCGGCTCTGGCTGGCTCTGCATGATAGTTCTCTCAGACATGATCTAGCCCAGGTCCATTTGTACGAATGGCGTGCCCTCGTCTCTGTTTCGCCTTGACTGAGACTCGGGGGGCAGCTGGCCTGGTGGATGCTCTGTTTTTGAAAGCCGATGGGGTGGCCATCGGCTAGTCCTGCGCCGCGATTTTCGTCAAGGGTGGTGATCCGGCGGAACTCAAATTCATTGTTCGAAAGGTGTTCGAAAGGATGAAGGATAGTTCATGAAGGCTTGATGCGCTGACATCGGCTTATTGAGTTTTGACCAAGATTCCAGTCACCCCGTGGTCGAAGAGATGAGGGGAAGATTATGAGAGACCGATGCGTTACCATCGGCTCATGGAGAATCGGTTTAAAAGAAATCGGCAAAATCGAATTGGGGAAGCTTCTTCATTAATAAACAGGATTTCTTACAAAGGAAGAGCCGATTGCTCAAAGAAGGAAGAACAAAAGAAGGGTCTATTGACCAATCTACTACTGCTAGGCCTACACTAGTAGATCCTAATCTACGGGCCATCGCTGCCCTCGTCGTCATCCTCGGAACTCTCATCGGCACTGCTGCCGATGGGCTCCTCGTCACTACTCCCGTAGCCCTCTACGGGAACTTCATCCCCGTCTTCATCGTCGCTGCTGTCGTCGTCCCACCACATGCGGAGGCGTTTCGCCGGCGGGTAGCCTTCGAGGGAGTCGTCGTCGTTGTCGTCTTCCTCTTCCTCTTCTTCAGAGGTGGGGCAGCCGTCCCAGGGGAACCGGTCGTCCTCGCTTTCCGACTCCAGTTCCCCGTCGGCGAGGAACTGGAGATCTTCATCCCCACTGGTCAAGGACTTGTCGTCCTCGGACCAGATGGAGGGGGCGTGGTCTTCCTGGTCCCATTCTTCTGGTGCACGAATGTCCGGCGGCGTCTCGCGGGAGGAGGAGGACCCATTGGAAAGGCCGGAGGAGGATGAGGAGGAAGAAGACATGGTGGCGCAGGAGGGTTTTTTGGGTGCTAATGCGAAGGGGATGAAGAAACAAACTGTGTAGAACGGTTAAATAAAGGGGATATTGGGGAGATTCAATGCCGCAGCAGTTCCCGAGGAAGTGGTGCCCAGCAGAAAAATTTCGCAGACCACGTGGAGAAGTGGAAGGGGCAAGGCATCATGATGAAGGATTCTGCGGCGGTTTCTGCTCTGCCATGACATGACCCGACGAAAGAAAGCATAATGATTTTGGAAATGTCATTTCCAAAACCAGGGGGGCATGTGTTATCACCAGAATTTGACCAAGTCAGAGGTGGGCCGCGATCAAAATGGGTTTGAAGAATATACATGGAAGAAATACGTGGATCGGCCTTGTGTACCAAGTTTGGGCTAATTGCCCGTGTATCTGTACCATAGTAGGATACGTGTCCGTTAGGAGTTAGAGTTTTACCCGTGCACGGTTAGGTGCACGCTTGAGTTAGAAAGTCCCCTGGACTATAAATATGTATCTAGGGTTTATGGAATAAACAACAACCAACGTTCAACACAAACAAATCTCGGCGCATCGCCAACTCCTTCGTCTCGAGGGTTTCTTCCGGTAAGCACCATGCTGCCTAGATCGCATCTTGCGATCTAGGCAGCACTAAGCTTATTACGTTGTTCATGCGTTGCTCGTGCTGAAGCCCTTTTGATGGCGAGCAACGTAGTTATCTTAGATGTGTTAGGGTTAGCATTGTTCTTCGTATATGCTGTCGTAGTGCAACCCTTATGCATCTAGCCGCCCTTACACCTATCTCAGGTGTAGGGGCGGCACCCCGCTTGATCATCGTTTAGTAGATCCGATCCGTTACGGTTGCTCCTTGTTCTTCAAGGATTAGTTTAATATCCACAATAGTTAGGCCTTACAAAGGGTTGGAGGATCCAGCGGCGTGTAGGGTGAAGTTTGCTAGCCCTAGACAGGACGTTCCGAGGATCAACCTCGTGTTGGTTTTTAGGCCCTGTCTAGGATCGGCTTACGATCACCGTACGCGAGCGCGAGGCCCAATCGTGAGTAGGATGATCCGATTATGCGGTGAAAACCCTAAATCGTCGTAGATCGCATTAGCTTTATCTTGATCAAGCAGGACCACCATATATTCGTACACCTCGTGCGAATCATGGGTGGATCGGCTCTTTGAGCCGATTCACGGGACAACTCGAGAGCCGATCGAGGCTCGTATTTAACGTTTACGTGTATGCCATGCGAGGAAACTAAGCGAGGCATCATCCAACACCTTCCCGACCAGGTATAGGTCAGGTGGCACGCCCTGCGACGGCATCGGACGTGTGACCAGAAGGCTTTGCGGGCCGTCGCTCTGAGGGACTGGGCCCAGCCGCAGCCCTAGTTGTTCCCGGCTCTACGGTGTTGCCAGTCGCTGCCCGCCGGTGGGTTTCTGACCGCAACACCCGGGCGGCGACGTCGATGCCGAACTGCGAGTCCGGGAGTGGAAGTGGAGGAGACGGCGGTGGAGGGAACTGGCCAGCGCCTGGGCGGTTCGCCATTGCCACTGGTGGTGGAGGAGACGGCGGTGGAGCGACGAGGGCTGTGTTTGTTGCCGGCGGCTGTGGTGGCTACCAGTGAGCCGGGAGACCTTTTATAGACGCCGGTGTCGGGAAGAAAACACGGGAAGAGACGAGAAGAGGCGAGAAGATCGCGCGGGAACGGGCGGTGGCGTGCGAACGTCGGCGACGCGTGGAGGCTGCGCAGCACCACGAGACGTCTCGCCTGCCGCTCCGTCGCCATTAAGGGCATCTCCAGCGGCGCGACGCAAACGGACGCTCAGCGACCGTTTGTGTCCGGCGTGACCGGAAATGCGGCTGGCACTACCTCCAGCGGCGCGACGCATAGTGACCGGGCCGTCCGCGGAGACGCAAACCTGGCCCAAATATGCGCCAGGTTTGCGTCTCTGCGGACGCTGAGTGGACGCGCAAAGTGTCCGCTCGGTCCTCGCACGGACCCGCCTGGCAGGGACACAACTGCATCGTCTTCCGCGGCATTACTTGCGAGCGACGCGCTGCAGCCTTTGCAGGGCCGCGTTAATGGCATGCCTCAGCTTCCGCGAGCGTGCGCAGCGAGG
This sequence comes from Lolium rigidum, assembly GCF_022539505.1. Lineage (NCBI taxonomy): Eukaryota > Viridiplantae > Streptophyta > Magnoliopsida > Poales > Poaceae > Lolium > Lolium rigidum. Next base: position 324,597,009 of record NC_061513.1, on the reverse strand, counting down.
CGGCGTTGCAGTGGCATGCCATTGAAGGCGAGATGGCGTCCGAGCCTCTTAAAGGGACGCTGCCGGCGGCCATTTCCCCGACCAAACCATTGCCACATCCCCTGGTATCCACCCCACCGACGCCATGGGGAAGAAATGATGGCCGTTCCGCAAGTCCGAGAACGACCACGAGTCTAGCGGCTCGCGGTCCAGCAAGAAGGCACGGGTCGGCCGGTACGTCCGCGTCGACTTCGCGCGGCAGCTATGGGAGGAAAACCGGCCGGTACCATGGCCGGACGCGAACTTGCCGGGAGGGGGCTGGTACCTCAACTCGAGGCGCGTGCCGGTTCCCCCGTGCCGCGCGAGAGCCGAGAGTGGCGGGACGAGGTGTGCCGCCGCCGAGCGAACTTGTTGCCAGATCTGCGGGAGGATCCGTTGTACGCGCTGAACTCCTACAACTGGATTTCATTCGGGTCCTGGGAGTTCGACGCGCGCCGCCGCGCTGGCTACCTCGCCGACGTAGACTACTTCGAGCGCGAGATCGCCGCAGAAGAAGAAGAGAACGAATAGGAGGACGCAGACGAGGACGGCGACGAGGACGAGGACGAGGACGAGGACGTGACTGATACGTCTCCGACGTATCGATAATTTCTTATGATCCATGCCATATTATTGATGATACCTACATGTTTTATGCACACTTTATGTCATATTCGTGCATTTTCTGGAACTAACCTATTAACAAGATGCCGAAGAGCTAGTTGCTGTTTTCTACTGTTTTTGGTTTCGAAATCCTAGTAACGAAATATTCTCGGAATTGGACGAAATCAAGACCCAGGGTCCTATTTTGCCACGAACCTTCCAGAAGACCGAAAGGGATACGAAGTGGGGCGACGAGGCGCCGCCACCATAGGGCCGCGCGGCCAGAGGGGGGCCCGCGCCGCCTATGGTGTGGGCCCCTCATCAGCCCTCCGACTCTGCCCTTCCGCCTACTTAAAGCCTCCGTCGCGAAACCCCCGATGCGAAAAACCACGATACGGAAAACCTTCCCGGAGACGCCGCCGCCGCCAATCCCATCTCGGGGGATTCGGAGATCTCCTCCGGCACCCTGCCGGAGAGGGGATTCATCTCCCGGAGGACTCTACACCGCCATGGTCGCCTCCGGAGTGATGAGTGAGTAGTTCACCCCTGGACTATGGGTCCATAGCAGTAGCTAGATGGTTGTCTTCTCCTCATTGTGCTTCATTGTTGGATCTTGTGAGATGCCTAACATGATCAAGATCATCTATCCGTAATGCTATATGTTGTGTTTGTCGGGATCCGATGGATAGAGAATACCATGTTATGTTAATTATCAAGTTATTACCTATGTGTTGTTTATGATCTTGCATGCTCTCCGTTATTAGTAGAGGCTCGGCCAAGTTGATGCTAGTAACTCCAAGAGGGAGTATTTATGCTCGATTGTGGGTTCATGCCTGCATTGACACCAGGGGAGTGAAGAAACCCCTAAGGTTGTGTTGTGTTGTTGCCACTAGGGATAAAACATTGATGCTATGTCCGAGGATGTAGTTATTGATTACATTACGCACCATACTTAATGCAATTGTCTGTTGTTTAGCAACTTAATACTGGAAGGGGTTCGGACGATAACTTTGAAGGTGGACTTTTTAGGCATAGATGCGGTTGGATGGCGGTCTATGTACTTTGTCGTAATGCCCAATTAAATCTCACTGTACTTATCATGACATGTATGTGCATTGTTATGCCCTCTCTATTTGTCAATTGTCCGACTGTAATTTGTTCACCCAACATGCTTTTATCTTATGGGAGAGACACCTCTAGTGAGCTGTGGACCCCGGTCCATTCTTTATCTTGAAATACAAATCTGCTGCAATACTTGTTTTTACTGTTTTCTCTGCAAACAATCATCTTCCACACAATACGGTTAATCCTTTGTTACAGCAAGCCGGTGAGATTGAAAACCTCACTCGTTTCGTTGGGGCAAAGTACTTTGGTTGTGTTGTGCGGGTTCCACGTTGGCGCCGGAATCTCCGGTGTTGCGCCGCACTACATCCCGCCGCCATCAACTTTCAACGTGCTTCTTGGCTCCTCCTGGTTCGATAAACCTTGGTTTCTTTCGAGGGAAAACTTGCTGCTGTGCGCATCATACCTTCCTCTTGGGGTTCCCAACGAACGTGTGAAATACACGCCATCAAGCATATTTTACGGCGCCGTTGCCGGGGAGATCAAGACACGCTGCAAGGGGAGTCTCCACTTCCCAATCTCTTTACTTTGTTTTTGTCTTGCTTTATTTTATTTACTACTTTGTTTGCTGCACTTATATCAAATCACAAACAAATTAGTTGCTAGTTTTACTTTATTTACTGTCTTGCACTCTATATCAAAAACACAAAAAAATTAGTATACTTGCATTTACTTTATCTAGTTTGCTTTATTTACTACTGCTAAAATGGCTACCCCTGAAAATACTAAGTTGTGTGACTTCACTAGCACAAATAATAATGATTTCTTATGCACACCTATTGCTCCACTCGCTACTACAGCAGAATTCTTTGAAATTAAACCTGCTTTCTTGAATCTTGTTATGCGAGAGCAATTTTCCGGTATTAGTTCCGATGATGCTGCTGCCCATCTCAATAATTTTGTTGAACTATGTGAAATGCAAAAGTATAAAGATGTAGATGGTGACATTATAAAATTAAAATTGTTTCCTTTCTCATTAAGAGGAAGAGCTAAAGATTGGTTGCTATCTCTGCCTAAGAATAGTATTGATTCATGGACTAAATGCAAGGATGCTTTTATTGGTAGATATTATCCCCCTGCTAAAATTATATCTTTGAGGAGTAGCATAATGAATTTTAAACAATTGGATAATGAACATGTTGCTCAAGCTTGGGAAAGAATGAAATCTCTGGTTAAAAATTGCCCAACCCATGGATCGACTACTTGGATGATCATCCAAACCTTCTATGCGGGACTAAATTTTTCTTCGCGGAATTTATTGGATTCAGCTGCTGGAGGTACCTTTATGTCCATCACTCTTGGTGAAGCAACAAAGCTTCTTGATAATATGATGGTTAATTACTCTGAATGGCACACGAAAGAGCTCCACAAGGTAAGAAGGTAAATTCTGTTGAAGAATCCTCTTCCTTGAATGATAAGGTTGATGCTATTATGTCTATGCTTGCGAATGATAGGACTAATGTTGATCCTAATAATGTTCCATTAGCTTCATTGGTTGCCCAAGAAGAACATGTTGATGTAAACTTCATTAAAAATAATAATTTCAACAACAATGCTTATCGGAACAATTCTAGTAATAACTATAGGCCATATCCTTATAATAATGGTAACGGTTATGCTAATTCTTATGGGAATTCTTACAACAATAATAGGAATGCACCCCCTGGACTTGAAGCTATGCTTAAAGAATTTATTAGTACACAAACTGCCTTTAACAAATCACGTTGAGGAAAAGCTCAATAAAATTGATATTCTTGCTTCTAGAGTTGATAGTCTTGCCTCCGATGTTGATCTTTTGAAATCGAAAGTTATGCCTAATAGGGATATTGAAAATAAAATTGTTACTACAGCAAATGCCATCCAAGTTAGAATTAATGAGAATATAAGATTAATGGCTGAAGCTGCGTGCTAGGTGGGATAGAGAAGAAAATGAAAAACTAGCTAAAGAGGAAAATGTAGCTAAAGTTTGGACTATTACCACCACTAGCAATGCTAATGATTCACATGTTGCTGCACCTCCTACTATTAATGGTAAAATAATTGGTGTTGGCAATGCTTCTACTCCTAGTGCAAAGCGCGCAAAATTACTGAAGCTGCTAAAGCTAGCTGAAACTGCTCTGTGATAAAGCTGCTGAAATTTTTTCCAACCTTGGGGATGATAATCCCATTGCTTTAGATTGTAATGATTTAGATTTTGATGATTGCCACATCTCTGAAGTTATAAAGTTCTTACAAAAACTTGCTAAGAGTCCCAATGCTAGCTCTGTAAACTTGGCTTTCACAAAACATATTACAAATGCTCTCATAAAAGCTAGAGAAGAGAAACTAAAACTTGAAACTTCTATTCCTAGAAAGCTAGAGGATGGTTGGGAGCCCATCATTAAAATGAGAGTCAAAGATTTTGATTGTAATGCTTTATGTGATCTTTGTGCAAGTATTTCTGTTATGCCTAAAAAGGTCTATGATATGCTTGACTTGCCACCATTGAAAAACTGTTATCTGGATGTTAATCTCGCTGATAATGCTAAAAAGAAACCTTTGGGGAGAGTTGATAATGTTCATATTATGGTTAACAATAACCTTGTCCCCGTTGATTTTGTTGTCTTGGATATTGAATGCAATGCATCTTGCCCCATTATATTGGGAAGACCTTTTCTTCGAACCGTTGGTGCTACTATTGATATGAAGGAAGGTAATATTAAATATCAATTTCCTCTCAAGAAAGGTATGGAACACTTCCCTAGAAAGAGAATGAAGTTACCTTATGATTCTATTATTAGAACAAATTATGATGTTGATGCTTCATCTCTTGATGTCACTTGAGATACACTTTCTGCGCCTAGCTGAAAGGCGTTAAAGAAAAGCGCTTATGGGAGACAACCCATGTTTTTACTACAGTATTTTTGTTTTATATTTGAGTCTTGGAAGTTGTTTACTACTGTAGCAACCTCTCCTTATCTTAGTTTTGAGTTTTGTTGTGCCAAGTAAAATCTTTGATAGTAAAGTAAGTACTAGATTTGGATTACTGCGCAGAAACAGATTTCTTTGCTGTCACGAATCTGGGTCTACCTCCCTGTAGGTAGCTCAGAAAATTAAGCCAATTTACGTGCATGATCCTCAGATATGTACGCAACTTTCATTCAATATGGGCATTTTCATTTGAGCAAGTATGGTGGCCTAATAAAATCCATCTTTACGGACTGTTCTGTTTTGACAGATTCTGCCTTTTTATTTCGCATTGCCTCTTTTGCTATGTTGGATGAATTTCTTTGATCCATTAATGTCCAGTAGCTTTATGCAATGTCCAGAAGTGTTAAGAATGATCGTGTCACCTCTGAACATGTTAATTTTTATTGTGCACTAACCCTCTAATGAGTTGTTTCGAGTTTGGTGTGGAGGAAGTTTTCAAGGATCAAGAGAGGAGTATGATGCAATATGATCAAGGAGAGTGAAAGCTCTAAGCTTGGGGATGCCCCGGTGGTTCACCCCTGCATATTCTAAGAAGACTCAAGCGTCTAAGCTTGGGGATGCCCAAGGCATCCCCTTCTTCATCGACAACATTATCGAGGTTCCTCCCCTGAAACTATATTTTTATTCCGTCACATCTTATGCACTTTGCTTGGAGCGTCGGTTTGTTTTTGTTTTTGTTTTGTTTGAATAAAATGGATCCTAGCATTCACTTTGTGGGAGAGAGACACGCTCCGCTGTAGCATATGGACAAGTATGTCCTTAGGCTCTACTCATAGTATTCATGGCGACGTTTCTTCTTCGTTAAATTGTTATATGGTTGGAATTGGAAAATACTACATGTAGTAACTCTAAAAATGTCTTGGATAATTTGATACTTGGCAATTTTTGTGCTCATGTTTAAGCTCTTGCATCATATACTTTGCACCCATTAATGAAGAAATACTTAGAGCTTGCTAATTTGGTTTGCATATTTGGTTTCTCTAGAGTCTAGATAACATCTAGTATTGAGTTTTGAACAACAAGGAAGACGGTGTAGAGTCTTATAATGTTTACAATATGTATTTTATGTGAGTTTTGCTGCACCGTTCATCCTTGTGTTTGTTTCAAATAACCTTGCTAGCCTAAACCTTGTATCGAGAGGGAATACTTCTCATCCATCCAAAATCCTTGAGCCAACCACTATGCCATTTGTGTCCACCATACCTACCTACTACATGGTATTTATCCGCCATTCCAAAGTACATTACTTGAGTGCTACCTTTAAAAATTCTATTCCTTTATCTTTGCAATATATAGCTCATGGGAAAAATAGCTTAAAAACTATTGTGGTATTGAATATGTACTTATGCACTTTATCTCTTATTAAGTTGCTTGTTGTGCGATAACCATGCTTCTGGGGACGCCATCAACTATCCTTTGTTGAATATCATGTGAGTTGCTATGCATGTCCGTCCTGTCTGAAGTAAGAGAGATCTACCACCTTAATGGTTGGAGCATGCATATTGTTAGAGAAGAACATTGGGCCGCTAACTAAAGCCATGGTTCATGGTAGAAGTTTCAGTTTTGGACATATATCCTCAATCTCATATGAGAATAATAATTGTTGCCACATGCTTATGCATTAAAGAGGAGTCCATTATCTGTTGTCCATGGTGTCCCGTATGGATGTCTAAGTTGAGAATAATCAAAAGCGAGAAATCCAAAATGCGAGCTTTCTCCTTAGACCTTTGTACGAGCGGCATGGAGGTACCCCATTGTGACACTTGGTTAAAACATGTGCATTGCAAAGATCCGGTAGTCCAAGCTAATTAGGACAAGGTGCGGACACTATTAGTATACTATGCATGAGGCTTGCAACTTGTAAGATATAATTTTCATAACTCATATGCTTTATTACTACCGTTGACAAAATTGTTTCATGTTTTCAAAATAAAAGCTCTAGCACAAATATAGCAATCGATGCTTTCCTCTTTGAAGGACCATTCTTTTTACTTTTATGTTGAGTCAGTTCACCTATCTCTCTCCACCTCAAGAAGCAAACACTTGTGTGAACTGTGCATTGATTCTTACATACTTGCATATTGCACTTGTTATATTACTCTATGTTGACAATTATCCATGAGATATACATGTTATAAGTTGAAAGCAACCGCTGAAACTTAATCTTCCTTTGTGTTGCTTCAATACCTTTACTTTGATTTATTGCTTTATGAGTTGACACTTATGCAAGACTTATTAATGCTTGTCTTGAAGTACTATTCATGAAAAGTCTTTGCTTTATGATTCACTTGTTTAATCATGTCATTACCATTGTTTTGATCGCTGCATTCATTACATATGTTTACAAATAGTATGATCAAGGTTATGATGGCATGTCACTTCAGAAATTATCTTTGTTATCGTTTTACCTGCTCGGGACGAGCAGAACTAAGCTTGGAGATGCTTGATACGTCTCCGACGTATCAATAATTTCTTATGATCCATGCCATATTATTGATGATACCTACATGTTTTATGCACACTTTATGTCATATTCGTGCATTTTCTGGAACTAACCTATTAACAAGATGCCGAAGAGCCGATTCTTGTTTTCTGCTGTTTTTGGTTTCGAAATCCTAGTAACGAAATATTCTCGGAATTGGACGAAATCAAGACCCGGGGTCCTATTTTGCCACGAACCTTCCGGAAGACCGAAAGGGATACGAAGTGGGGCGACGAGGCGCCGCCACCATAGGGCCGCGCGGCCGGAGGGGGCCCGCGCCGCCCTATGGTGTGGGCCCCTCGTCGGCCCTCCGACTCTGCCCTTCCGCCTACTTAAAGCCTCCGTCGCGAAACCCCGATGCGAAAACCCACGATACGGAAAACCTTCCGGAGACGCCGCCGCCGCCAATCCCATCTCGGGGGATTCTGGAGATCTCCTCCGGCACCCTGCCGGAGAGGGGATTCATCTCCCGGAGGACTCTACACCGCCATGGTCGCCTCCGGAGTGATGAGTGAGTAGTTCACCCCTGGACTATGGGTCCATAGCAGTAGCTAGATGGTTGTCTTCTCCTCATTGTGCTTCATTGTTGGATCTTGTGAGCTGCCTAACATGATCAAGATCATCTATCCGTAATGCTATATGTTGTGTTTGTCGGGATCCGATGGATAGAGAATACCATGTTATGTTAATTATCAAGTTATTACCTATGTGTTGTTTATGATCTTGCATGCTCTCCGTTATTAGTAGAGGCTCTGGCCAAGTTGATGCTAGTAACTCCAAGAGGGAGTATTTATGCTCGATAGTGGGTTCATGCTGCATTGACACTGGGGAGTGACGAAACCCCTAAGGTTGTGTTGTCGTTGTTGCCACTAGGGATAAAACATTGATGCTATGTCCGAGGGTGTAGTTATTGATTACATTACGCACCATACTTAATGCAATTGTCTGTTGTTTAGCAACTTAATGCTGGAAGGGGTTCGGACGATAACTCTGAAGGTGGACTTTTTAGGCATAGATGCGGTTGGATGGCGGTCTATGTACTTTGTCGTAATGCCCAATTAAATCTCACTTGTACTTATCATGACATGTATGTGCATTGTTATGCCCTCTCTATTTGTCAATTGCCCGACTGTAATTTGTTCACCCAACATGCTTTTATCTTATGGGAGAGACACCTCTAGTGAGCTGTGGACCCCGGTCCATTCTTTAATACTTGAAATACAAATCTGCTGCAATACTTGTTTTTACTTGTTTTCTCTGCAAACAATCATCTTCCACACAATACGGTTAATCCTTTGTTACAGCAAGCCGGTGAGATTGACAACCTCATCTGTTTCGTTGGGGCAAAGTACTTTGGTTGTGTTGTGCAGGTTCCACGTTGGCGCCGGAATCTCCGGTGTTGCGCCGCACTACATCCCGCCGCCATCAACCTTCAACGTGCTTCTTGGCTCCTCCTGGTTCGATAAACCTTGGTTTCTTTCTGAGGGAAAACTTGCTGCTGTGCGCATCATACCTTCCTCTTGGGGTTCCCAACGAACGTGTGAAATACACGCCATCAGTGACCATGGCACAGTACGACCACAACGACGGTGGGCCGGCGTGGGATCCGGAGACCCAGCCACCGGACATTTCCGAGGAGGAGACCGTTGCCATGGCACTGGCCAACAGCGAGCAGGACGAGCTCAACGAGCTCGCTTTATGGGACGGGCTCGCAATCCAGCTCCGCGAGTCAGCGCTCGCGCAGGGGAGGCCGGTGACTCCTCCGGCCACGCCGACGCGTTCCAACAACCGCGCTCCGCCTGCTGCTCCAGCGTGGGATCCCTGGCCACAGCCTCCTACCCATGCGGCGGTACCTCCTCCACCGTCGGCGTACGAGCTTCCATGGCCGACGTCGGAGTTGATTGACCTCGTCAGCGACGACGACCAGTAGGCAACACCTACTTTTAGCACGCATTTCTGGCTTTTTATGTTTTTTTATTAACGTAAATTATGGCTTCATGAATGAAAAGAAAATTTATGCGTCGTGCCGCTGGAGCCACCCCCGACGCAAACGGATGCCCGGACGATTTCGACCATTTGGCCCGACGCAAACGGTCCGTTTGGACGTCCGAAATGCGTCGCGCCGCTGGAGATGCCCTAAGGCAAAGATGTCGTCGTGTGTCACTGCGCGCGAATAACTTCCGCCGCGAGGTAGGCGACGGTTAGGTTAAAATTTATTGTACCGCTGACACGTCGGCCCCGCCACTCCCCGCCTCGCTTTTCGTTGTGTCCGGCGTGCCCGAAGACGGGGATGGACTCGGGGCGCCGGACACCGTATCGGACCGCGCCGGGCAAAATTGGGCTTTGGGGGACGCGGCTGGAACAGTTTTTTGGTCCGACGCGCCCCAAATTGCGCGACTGGAGATGCTCTT
>NC_061513.1:324572023-324587303 GCF_022539505.1 Lolium rigidum | reverse complement strand
GAACTAGTGCACCTATTAGGTGTGTTGGGGACACAAGAGACTTCTTGCTTTGTGGTTGCAGTGGTTGCATGAGAGGGATATCTTTGACCTCTTCCTCCCCGAGTTCGATAAACCTTGGGTATCCACTTAAGGGAAACTTGCCGCTGTTCTACAAATCTCTCGCTCTTGGAGGCCCAACACTCGTCTACAAGAATAGAAGCTCCCGTAGACATCAAGCACTTTTCCGGCGCTCGTTGTCGGGAGGAAAGGTAAAAGGCTCTCATACTACGGTCTCGGGTAAAGTATTTTTCTGGCGCCGTCGTGTGTGTGCTCGAAGCTATTTCCTTTAGATCCTGCAATTGCATCTTGTTGTTTCTTGTTTACACTAGTTTGGCATAATGTACAAGAGTGAGCTTCTTATTCTATTTCCCGATTTAAAACATGGATTGTTTGATGCGAAAATTAAAAAACCTATGAAATCTTCTTTGCATGCCGGTAGTAATATTAGTATGAACGCTTTGAACACCATTGTTGATAATGATATAGAAAGTTCTAAGCTTGGGGAAGCTGGTTTTCATGATATTTTTAGTCCCCCAAGCATTGAGGAGAAAATTTTCTTTGATGATACTTTGCCTCCTATTTCTGATGATGATAATGATAGTGGTCTTTTTGTGCCACCTACTATGGAGAGTAAATTTTGTTGTGATTATACTATGCCTCCTACACTTGATGAGAATAATAATGATAGCTACTTTGTTGAATTTGCTCCCACTACAACTAATAAAATTGATTATGCCTATGTGGAGAGTAATAATTTTATGCATGAGACTCATGATAAGAATGCTTTATGTGATAGTTATATTGTTGAGTTTGCTCATGATGCTACTGAAAGTTATTATGAGAGAGGAAAATATGGTTGTAGAAATTTTCATGTTACTAAAACACCTCTCTATGTGCTGAAATTTTTGAAGCCACACTTGTTTTATCTTCCTATGCTTGTTACTTTGCTCTTCATGAACTTGTTTATTTACAAGATTCCTATGCATAGGAAGCATGTTAGACTTAAATATGTTTTGGATTTGCTTCTTGATGCTCTCTTTTGCTTCAACTACTATTTCTTGCGAGTGCATCATTAAAACTGCTTGAGCCCATCTTAATGGCTAAAAAGAAAGAACTTCTTGGGAGATAACCCATGTGTTATTTTGCTACAGTACTTTGTTTTATATTTGTGTCTTGGAAGTTGTTTACTACTGTAGCAACCTCTCCTTATCTTAGTTTTGTGTTTTGTTGTGCCAAGTAAAGCCGTTGATAGAAAAGTAAGTACTAGATTTGGATTACTGCGCAGTTCCAGATTTCTTTGTTGTCACGAATCTGGGTCCACCTCCCTGTAGGTAGCTCAGAAAATTATGCCAATTTACGTGCATGATCCTTAGATATGTACGCAACTTTCATTCAATTTGAGCATTTTCATTTGAGCAAGTCTGGTGCCATTTTAAAATTCGTCAATACGAACTGTTCTGTTTTGACAGATTCTGCCTTTTATTTCGCATTGCCTCTTTCGCTATGTTGGATGAATTTCTTTGATCCACTAATGTCCAGTAGCATTATGCAATGTCCAGAAGTGTTAAGAATGATTGTGTCACCTCTGAATATGTCAATTTATATTGTGCACTAACCCTCTAATGAGTTGTTTCGAGTTTGGTGTGGAGGAAGTTTTCAAGGGTCAAGAGAGGAGGATGATATACTACGATTAAGGAGAGTGAAAGCTCTAAGCTTGGGGATGCACCCGGTGGTTCACCCCTGCATATATCAAGAAGACTCAAGCGTCTAAGCTTGGGGATGCCCAAGGCATCCCCTTCTTCATCGACAACATTATCAGGTTCCTCCCCTGAAACTATATTTTTATTCGGCCACATCTTATGTGCTTTACTTGGAGCGTCTCGTGTGCTTTTGTTTTTGTTTTTGTTTGAATAAATTGGATTACATCATGCTTTTGTGGGAGAGAGACACGCTCCGCTGGTTCATATGAACACATGTGTTCTTAGCTCATAATATTCATGGCGAAGTTTCCTCTTCGTTAAATTGTTATATGGTTGGAATTGGAAAATGATACATGTAGTAATTGCTATAATGTCTTGGGTAATGTGATACTTGGCAATTGTTGTGCTCATGTTTAAGCTCTTGCATCATATACTTTGCACCTATTAGTGAAGAATACATAGAGCATGCTAAAATTTGGTTTGCATAATTGGTCTCTCTAAAGTCTAGATAATTTCTAGTATTGAGTTTGAACAACAAGGAAGACGGTGTAGAGTCTTATAATGTTTTCAATATGTCTTTTATGTGAGTTTTGCTGCACCGGTTCATCCTTGTGTTTGTTTCAAATAGCCTTGCTAGCCTAAACCTTGTATCGAGAGGGAATACTTCTCATGCATCCAAAATACTTGAGCCAACCACTATGCCATTTGTGTCCACCATACCTACCTATACTACATGGTATTTTTCCGCCATTCCAAAGTAAATTGCTTGAGTGCTACCTTTAAAATTCCATCATTCACCTTTGCAATATATAGCTCATGGGACAAATAGCTTAAAAACTATTGTGGTATTGAATATGTAATTATGCACTTTATCTCTTATTAAGTTGCTTGTTGTGCGATAACCATGTTCATCGGGGAACGCCATCAACTCATTGTTGAATTTCATGTGAGTTGCTATGCATGTTCGTCTTGTCCGAAGTAAGGGCGATCTACACCGAGTTGAATGGTTTGAGCATGCATATTGTGAGAGAAGAACATTGGGCCGCTAACTAAAGCCATGATTCATGGTGGAAGTTTCAGCTTTGGACAAATATCCTCAAGTCTCTAATGAGAAAAGAATTAATTGTTGTCAAATGCTTTAAGCATTAAAAGAGGAGTCCATTATCCGTTGTCTATGTTGTCCCGGTATGGATGTCTAAGTTGAGAATAATCAAAAGCGAGAAATCCAAATGCGAGCTTTCTCCTTAGACCTTTGTACAGAGCGGCATAGAGGTACCCCTTTGTGAAACTTGGTTAAAGCATATGTATTGCGGTGATAATCCGGTAGTCCAAGCTAATTAGGACAAGGTGCGGGCACTATTAGTACACTATGCATGAGGCTTGCAACTTATAAGATATAATTTACATGATGCATATGCTTTATTACTACCGTTGACAAAATTGTTTCATGTTTTCAAAATCAAAGCTCTAGCACAAATATAGCAATCGATGCTTTTCCTCTATGAGGACCATTCTTTTACTTTCATTATTGAGTCAGCTTCACCTATTTCTCTCCATCTCAAGAAGCAAACACTTGTGTGAACCGTGCATTGATTCTTACATATTTGCATATTGCATTTGTTATATTGCTTTGCATTGACAATTATCCATGAGATATACATGTTATAAGTTGAAAGCAACCGCTGAAACTTCATCTTCCTTTGTGTTGCTTCAATGCCTCTACTTTGAATTATTGCTTTATGAGTTAACTCTTATGCAAGACTTATTGATGCTTGTCTTGAAGTGCTATTCATGAAAAGTCTTTGCTTTATGATTCACTTGTTTACTCATGTCATACACATTGTTTTGATCGCTGCATTCACTACATATGCTTTACAAATAGTATGATCAAGATTATGATGGCATGTCACTCCAGTAAATTATCTCGTGTTATCGTTTTACCCGCTCGGGACGAGCGTAACTAAGCTTAGGGATGCTGATACGTCTCCAACGTATCGATAATTTCTTGTGTTCCATGCCACATTATTGATGTTATCTACATGTTTTATGCACACTTTATGTCATATTCGTGCATTTTCTCGGAACTAACCTATTAACAAGATGCCGAAGTGCCGCTTCCGTTTCTCGCTGTTTTTGGTTTCGTAAATCCTAGTAACGAAATATTCTCGAATCGGACGAAATCAACGCCAAAGATCTTAGAATCCCCGAAGCATCCGTGAACACACCGTAGAGGTCGAGGGGGGCCACAGGCCCACCAAACCATAGGCCGGCGCGGCCGAGGGGGGCCGCGCCGCCCATAGTCCGGCCCCCCGTCAGCCCTCCTCGCGCCGCCTCTTCGCCTATATAAAGCCCCCGGATCGAAAACCCCGATGCGAAAAACCACGATACGGAAAACCCATCGAGCCGCCGCCATCGCGAAGCCAAGATCCGGGGGACAGGAGTCTCCGTTCCGGCACCCTGCCGGAGCGGGGAAGTGCCCCCGGAAGGCTTCTCCATCGACACCGCTGCCATCTCCACCGCCATCTTCATCACCGCTGCCGCTCCCATGAGGAGGGAGTAGTTCTCCATCGAGGCTCTGGGGCTGTACCGGTAGCTATGTGGTTCATCTCTCTCCTATGTGCTTCAATACAATAATCTCATGAGCTGCCTTACATGATTGAGATTCATATGATGATGCTTGTAATCTAGATGTCACTATGCTAGTCAAGTGAGTTTTACTTATGTGATCTCCGGAGACTCCTAGTCCCACGTGTGTAAAGGTGACAAGTGTGTGCACCGTGTGGGTCTCTTAGGCCATATTTCACGGAATACTTACTCAATGTTGAATGGCATAGTGAGGTGCTTATTTATATCTCTTTATGATTGCAACATGTTTTGTATCACAATTTATCTATGTGCTACTCTAGTGATTTGTTATTAAAGTAGTTTTATTCCTCCTGCACGTGTGTAAAGGTGACAGTGGGTGCACTCGTGTTAGTACTTGGTTTATGCTATGATCATGATCTCTTGTAGATTGCGAAGTTAACTATTGCTATGATAATATTGATGTGATCTATTCCTCCTACATATGCATGAAGGTGACAAGTGTGCATGCTATGCTAGTACTTGGTTTAGTCTATTGATCTATCTTACACTATAAGGTTACTTAAACATGAGCATTATTGTGGAGCTTGTTAACTCCGGCATTGAGGGTTCGTGTAATCCTACGCAATGTGTTCATCATCCAACAAAAGTGTAGAGTATGCATTTATCTATTCTCGTTATGTGATCAATGTTGAGAGTGTCCACTAGTGAAAGTGTAATCCCTAGGCCTTGTTCCTAAATACCGTTGTTGCTTTGCCTGTTTACCGTTTCATTGCGTTACTACTGCTGCGTTACTACCGCTTGTTTATCGTCCTGGGCAAAGCACTCGTTACGGTGCCGTTGCTACTACTTATTCATACCACCTGTATTTCACTATCTCTTCGCCGAACTAGTGCACCTATTAGGTGTGTTGGGGACACAAGAGACTTCTTGCTTTGTGGTTGCAGGGTTGCATGAGAGGGATATCTTTGACCTCTTCCTCCCTGAGTTCGATAAACCTTGGGTATCCACTTAAGGGAAACTTGCTGCTGTTCTACAAATCTCTGCTCTTGGAGGCCCAACACTGTCTACAAGAATAGAAGCTCCCGTAGACATCACGGTCCCACTATGGTTTATATGAGGCATGGGTGAAGTGTTTCTGGGATAGTCATGGTTAACATCATGGTAGGTTTCCTTAGAGGCCGAAGCCCCACTAGAAGTTCCACCGGCAGCTTAAGTTCTTAAGCATGGCGCTCATTTCGTCATTTGTTTTTGTAGCTCATCCTCCTTTTTCTTCTTCTCGGCATCATATGCCAAGAGTCTAGATTTCATCTCTTTAACCGAAAGGTTAGAGTCGTCATCTAGACCCTCGAAGAGTTTATCCATCTCACTCTTAAGGCGGTGAAGCCCTTAATAAGAGTCCATGCTCTGATACCAATTGAAAGTATAGAGATGGTAAACCTAGAGGGGGGGTGAATAGGTTTCTACATATTTTAATTCTTTCTTTGCAATATTAGGCTTTGCGGAATATAAAGGTGAGCCTAATGCAAACTAGGTGAAGCAACCTATATGAGGATACAACTAACTCAAGCACGAAGGCTCTCACAGGCAGTTAAATCACAAGTAAGGAGTTCGGTTAGAGATAACCGATAGCACGCGGAGACGAGGATGTATTCCCGTGTTCCCTTGCTTTGCAACAAGGTACGTCACGTTTGGAGGAGTGGAGGTCCCACGAAGGATTCCCCGCGCCACGAAGGCTCACCCTATTCTCCGGAGCCTATCCCACGAAGGAATAGCTCACTCACTTGTGGTAGACTTTGAGGTAGCCTCCAAACCTTCACAATCTTGCCCGGAGCAAATCCACGACCCGGATGCTTCCGGACTCCTTCTTGCCCACCTAGGGATTCCAAGGAACCCTAGGAAGCAAGCTTCTCAATGAATACAAGGGGAATGAGATTTGGCTTGGTAGAACGGTAGATCGGGTCCTCCTCTAATGATTCCCCGGAGGGATTTGAGTTTGGGTGGAGGAGGAGGGAGATCTGAGGCTTTTGGTGTTTCTAGCAATGGAGTAAGAGAGAGAGAGAGCTCAAGAACAGCTTTATAGTATGTTGCCTAACCCTTCCAAGGTAGAAGAAGGGGTATTTATAGTGTTCTTCAAAATCTGGCCGTTGCCACTTGCCATCTCAGCATTCTTCCTCGATAAACCCGGCTGACCGGACCACGGACCGGACCGCCCGGTCGTGAGGCCGGTCGAGCCAGGGCCACGACCGAACAGCCCGGTCGTGGGGCCGGTTGGACCGGATCAGTGACCGGGGCTCCTTTGCGTCGTCCCGGCGCTTCTCCGGTTGGTGGCCGGTTGCTGCCCGGTTTCCGACCGGTCGACCGGACGGAGCGCCGGACCCGTCGGTCAGGAGCCCGGTTGACCGGGCGCAAACCGGATCTCGCTGCTTCTCTTTGGAGCCCGGTTTCGGCCGGTTGACCAGGCCAGCACGCTCGGATCGGCTGGTTGTCGGCTCGGTTGGACCGGCCGGTGACCGGATTTCTCCTGTAACCCCTTTTTGATTGTTGTTGAAATGGGGGGGTCACCTTTAGCCTTCTTGTTCCTTTGATACACCATTTACGCCTCTTTGCCTAATACCTGAGATTATCCTTATAAACACATTAGGCCAAATACTTTAGCACGGTGTCATTGTTACCAAAATAATGGATAAGGGTGAAATACCCTTACACTATGGCACTCAGCAAGTCCTATGGCAGTTGTCGGTGCTCTATATACAGTCGTGGATTCGTGATCCTAGACTTTATGAGATTTTCGTAAATGGTTTTTAGAAAACATGAGTTTTAGATTATAAAAACTATGTTCGACATTCTTCACGGGTTGTGAGAACTTCATGTAATTCTTTTCTATTGTGATCATAGTTCTTTCCAAGAACATGGAGTATCATAACATGCTTGATACACTCTCAAGAGTTGCACTACTTTTCCAAGAAACGTCTAAAGCCTTGATGCTCAACTGGGAGTATGTCCCTGTTCATACTTCCTAGGGGTATGATGCCCGACTAAAAGATAAGCCAATCATTGTCCTTCTTCGCGACCCCACAATCCACCCGGTGTAATGAGTTTCGGTCATATAGTAGTTGTCACTACACGGCATGGAATGGGGATGTTACGGGCTTCCACCTGTTCAATTCCTTAACGGAACCAGCCTAACCAAGTATCCGAGGATATACAGAAGAAAAGAGGTAAAACTGACTTTTCCATCCCACTCCGGGATTCTTTACTATTATATTCCAGTTGGTCGTACGTCATACAACGCGTTTGGTGAAGGAGATTCGGAGCATCCGAACCGTTCAATCAAATCTCAGGGTCTCCGCTTAATATCCAATCGTTCAATCACATTTGATAGCAAGTTGTGGCTCCTTCCCTTTGTCAACGCTGATGGTATCAATTAATTAGGAAAAATAGCCTTAATTATTGCTAATCAAAGCATTCCAACTATCATGCCAAATACTACGGAGTAGCCATAATTCTTGCTAATCAAATCAGCCATAATTCTTCGCTTAATATGCAACCGTCAGTTATGGTAACTTGCCCCTCCTTCCTTTGTCAACGTGTATCTTCAATCACGGTTAATCTTTACTATTATATTCCAGTTGGTCGTACGTCATACAACGCGTTTGGTGAAGGAGATTCGGAGCATCCGAACCGTTCAATCAAATCTCAGGGTCTCCGCTTAATATCCAATCGTTCAATCACATTTGATAGCAAGTTGTGGCTCCTTCCCTTTGTCAACGCTGATGGTATCAATTAATTAGGAAAAATAGCCTTAATTATTGCTAATCAAAGCATTCCAACTATCATGCCAAATACTACGGAGTAGCCATAATTCTTGCTAATCAAATCAGCCATAATTCTTCGCTTAATATGCAACCGTCAGTTATGGTAACTTGCCCCTCCTTCCTTTGTCAACGTGTATCTTCAATCACGGTTAATCACGGCAAGATATATTTCCTTTCCGTAATCATCACTACTACTAATAAAAGATCCAGAGAGTCCCATACGGCCATCCAAACAATCTACACCATCCACACACCTTAATCCAACGTCTCATATTGTCTCAATGATGTATTGTCTGTCCAAGCAAATCGCAAGGGAAACTACCGCTAACCACGATTACAGCCCCGCACTCCTGCCAGTCTTCATCGTAACTGCAGCTACCGCCGGTCTTATCTCGCCGACGGCAGCCCATCTACCCACCCGCTCGCGTAGTTAAGATCGAGGAGAACCTCCGTCGTGCGGCATCCTCCCTCGAGTCACCGCCTGCCGGCAGCCCGCCCGCGTAATCACAATCTAGGAGGACCCCGTCACGTTGCCGTTTTTGCCCGGTTGCCCCGTCATCACCCGCTCCCTCCTCCCGTGCCCCTCCTTCGGCGGCCCAATAGCTGGTTATCGTCGCTAGCACTGGATCTGGCTTCATCTCAGGTCTCAGTGCCCCGCTGCCATGGATGCATCCCCTCGCTGAATGCGATACCACCTCCCTCCGCTCCGTGCTCGTCGGGTATGTGATCTGGTTCCTCTCTCACGTCCTCAGCGTTGCCTTCAGGTACATGCGTCGCAGCCGGGAGGCAAGCACGGTTGGGGCACCACAACAGGATGCGGTTGGAATGGGGATTTCAGTTCAATCTATGTTCAGGTGAATCTAAATATTTCTTGCATTTAGTGGAGATTTAACCCGTCTAATTGTACCAGAGCAATCATAAATTACTTATACAATGGTCCAATGTTCAGATAAGAACTAGAAGTAATACGTCGTTGCATACCTAGGATTCGGTCATCAAGGGCACCTCCGAACCGGTCATGGCCAAATGACCATGTCGACCAAATCCAGTTTCTTCATTGTGAGTTACTTATTTCAACCCCATAGTGTCTGGATTTACCATGCCCCCCCTAGGATTTTATCTGATATTTGGAGTTTTAGTTTTTCTGCAGGTACCAAGGAAAACCCGCAGAAAAATAGCCACATGAAGCATGGAATATTTTAGTTTCCAATATAATATAGTAGTCACACTGGAAGATTCCAGTGTTAACATCCAGTCATGTAGACGTAAATTTTGTTTTTATTGATCAAATTCAGATTACAAGGGTGTATTTTACTTGACTTCATAAATTGCACTGTGAAGTATTTCAGACTATCTGCAGTGACGATCCTGAGTTAAGAAGACCAAGTGAATGTGTAGGTTTCTTGTGCTTTTAGTTTGTTAACATTCCATGAGTTCATGGTGAGTGAGCAGGGTTCTTTAGTTTCCTTAATTACTATAAAAATGTGATCCTTCCACACAAAAAGCTATCTGTAGTATGATCATTTTGTATATTTACACCTCACCATCTCCTTTCTTACTTATTATCACTTTATTTACCAGAACCATTTGGATTCATATTGTACATATTTATAATTGTTTCTCTACATATGTACTGCTAGCCTTCTTCTTATACGCAATGCCACTATGGCAAGTTCCTCTTTAAATGCAGAAATCGTGGGAAAAGGGTTTTCAGTTTCCATGCAGAGGAAATGTGTAGGCTGAAACAAGTAGTGTTGTAAAAATATGATGGCCAGAGATTGTGAACCATTTTGGTTGATTTTCCTCTTTAGTGTGACAGCAGCATAAAGTAATTCATATTGAACATATTTATAACACCTTCTATGTGTTGAAATCTGTGTTTCTAGGGTGAATAATTGGATTTGAGTGGATTGTGAATAGATATGGGTTAAACTCTTTACCATGCTTTAATTAGATCAAGTTGAATGGGAGACCCTGAATAATATGAATTAATATTATTATTATGCTATTGTTGCATATGCTCCCTCTTCATTGTCCACAATAGGATCTTAGTTTTAGAAGGCACACATGACATGCTATATGGTGTAATTCCCATCTACCATTTTTTATGTAGTGACCAAGTCCACGATCAATATATGATGGGCTACAGAAATTTTCTTGCACTCCCCATTTAGATATTCCTAACCGTTTTGACAACAACCAGGTAGGTGGCACTGGGAAGGGGGTGACAGTGTTTAGGCATTGGAGACGACACCACAGGGGACATATCTGCATATTGATAATATACAATAGAATCACCCTCCAATTCCAGTGACGGTGATGATGTTATCGTCTTGCCCTATATGTTGTCTGATTTCAAGCCACCATTTGAAAAATAATGTTACTAGAATACAGAAAAATGTTATGGATGAGTGACCTCGAATCAATTGTTATCAATCAGGTATTATTGCATCCTCCTACAACTCAACATTTTGGTTTTCCCTTTAAGCATCATTTATCATAATATTTTCTCTTCATTAACAATCTTTATTTATCTTTCCATGCAATATTGTAGGGCATGATCCTTGTCTACCATGCAACAAAAGGAAGCCCTGGACACTATACTTGCATGTTACATTTTGCTATACTTGCATGTTACCTGTCTACGTTTTTTGTAACCAGCTCATAAATTGTGCATTCAGTTTTGTGTTGTTGAAGACATGTGCAACTCTTTGCTTCCATAGCGACCAGAAGATCATAGATCTCCTAACTATGCATCTTGTACTGAATAAACAGAAATGACTACAAAGGTCATCAAGTACTGCATCAGTTCATCAGTAGCTTATTGTGTTACTCCATTACACTTGGTTTAGATTACAGCCATCAAAGAAATAAAAAAAAAATTGGAAACACACAAAAAAAGTACTGCCCTTTACTTTCTGCTCCTTTAATAACCACAAAAAAGATTGGCACTTAATGCATGAGAAGAAAGGGAAATTCTGAGTCCATTGGTTCCATGTCTGAATGACAAACATGTACCCTGCATCTCACAGCAGGTGCTGCATTTCTATTCCGTTATATTTTTGCATAGTGGTATGTAGCTAGCGCCCAAACACCATTATCTGAGGTAACTAAGGAAAGTAATCATCATACATGGAATTTATCTTTTCAAATATTCTCTGTGAAATACCATTATCTATCTGAAGGAAACCAATCACAATTATCTGGATGAATGGTTCAGTAAATCGTTGAGTCCGTATCTAAGGAAACTAATCATGGAATTTTGGGGAACCGGTCATGGAATTTTGGGAAATTTATCACGTAACTGTTTGTCAAATTAGCAGGCACAAACCTTCTCCGGAGCAGTTGGAGCCGCCGCAGCAACACTCGAGGCCTCAAACCTCTTCATCGCATTGTCAATCCTTCGAGTTCGGGTCTCTTTCCTGCGGTGGAATCCAGGGTGGTGCGTAACAGTGGAAGGGAGGTTGGAGCGGAGCATAATGGTGGAAGGGAGGACTGGGTGGCCCGCCGGTAGTGGGGGCGGCCGACGGAGGAGATCCAGCGCCGATGTGGAATAGGTGCCGCCAGCAGGGAGGTGCACCGGCGTCGATACGGAACATGTTCGCGTTTGACGACCTGACTACGGCGAGCGGCGGAGGGAGATGAAGATGGCGGTAGACCCAGCGTCGGACACCCTCTCCGAGGAGCGGCGGCACACTGTCATCCTTGACGCGAAGAAAGATGATCATTTGAATCAGACGTGTTTTTGGAACTAGAGATGGGTATTTTTGTAAAAACAAATTACTATACATGGTGCACATGTTATATCGGGACGTACGTAGTATTTTTTGCATATGTTTACGACCTGAGGAATTTTTTTGGTACGCTTACTTAACTAGCATTAAAATAAAGCCGACGAAAATAATAAAGCATATACCAGCGAGTTCGATGTGGAACAGGTCCGTGCTTGAGTTTGACAATCGGACGATGGCGGACGGTGGAGGAAGCTACAGATGGCGGCAGAGATGCAGCATAGACACCCTCTCAGAGTAGGAGTTGGCGCACGGTCATCCGCGATGCAAAGAAAGATGATGATTTGAATCAGATATGTTTTCATAACATTTAGAAGTAAGGAAGGGTTTTTGTAAAAATGAATTACTATATACATGTTGGACATGTTATTTCGGGACGTACTGGATGTGAGTTGATATACGTGATTTTTGCAGGTATTGTATTGATATGTTGCGAGGAAACATATAGTAGCCGTAGCAACGCACGGGCATTCAACTAGTTGTGGTTAGGTTGTCTATATGACACTTAAAATGACTACTAAAGTTGTTGTTTAAGTCCTAATGGTGTTATTAGTACAATGGACCTCCGCTAACAGAGTTTCTGCATTCCATGGTCCCACCACCCACCCAATAGATTACTCGACCCTTGTGTCAGTAACCCTCGATTTATATTTTGAAATAGTTTTTTAATGCAATTGATAATGTGTGTCCTTTTGAAAAGGGTTATCCAAAAAAGTAAAATAACAAGTGATATGCAAGATTGAATTTGCTTGACAATTGCGAGTTACCATAGTTCATCAACTCTAACTAACCATGGACCTCGGGGTCTAAAATAGCATCATTGTACGAGAAGGACAATGTTTAAGATCCATATGATGCATATAATGAGATACTCTACTTTGTGTGTTAAACCCTCCCCTTACTGATGTTTTTCAGGTTCAATTTTTAATATTTTCCACTGCTTGCTTTTTTTTGGCTAAGTGGTTATTTTGATTTTGGAAAAAAGACTTATCCTTTTATTATTAATGGATCATGAGTACACATTTTTTTTAATCTATGTTCATTTTAATCAAAACGTTATAATTAATAATTGTGGTAGCTTATCAGTCTTATTTCAAGATATCAATTAATAATAGGTGAAAAATGGAGGTTATTAATTAGGTATTATTGTGATGTTAAATTGTCATTAGTGCATTAAGATGTCAATTAATCATTTCTAAAAATTGGAGGGTACCAATTAAATGTTATTAATGTGATATTAATGCATATTCGTGGCACACTAGTATATAAAGACTAGCAAAGGTAATGTTTGCATCAAGCCACATATCGCATTACAAGATTCGAAAAGGGAGAATAGCCCTGCTAACTCGCCATGGCAATTGTCAAGAGGAACACAAGTACTGTTGCCAGCTTGGTAGTGCTTGTACTCATGGCCACAACCTTGTTGTCCTTTTCAAAACCAATAGGTTGGTGTTTTTTTCTCATTCTATATTCTATATTGCTATGCATGCATGTATGCAGATTGTAGAGCATAGAAAACTAACACTTTTGATACACTTTTTTGGCAGATATTTGCACTAACCTAGCGGAACCGAATTGCATCGATGAAGTATGTGGTGAAGATTGCGCTCGTTTCGGCTTCCAAAAACAACTTGCATACTGCGTAAATTCAGAACTTTGCTGCTGTCGCGAACGTATACCAGCAGCGGCAGATCCAGTCCTCGTGGGTCGTACTTTATTAAATCCATAGGAAAGAACTCCAAATGCTGATGTCACACCCCTATGTGTAAGGTGAAATTTGATATCAAATAATAATTGTTGTCGATACATCTAGATAGATGTGATTGAAATGGTTGAAATATGATTCAATACCTGCCCATGGATTGCTCTATGGGATGAAACATGCAGCACATTGATTTGATAAACCATTTCATCCGACGACTCCTGCGCTGCAGAACAAAAACCACTACACTAATCACGTGTGTCATGGAGAACTAGAAATGCCTCCATCGCTGGAGTCAGAAAAATCTTGTCGTAGTAGAGCTTGTTGTAGTAGACAGACAGGAAGTTATTGTGCTAAGGTCCAACAAAGGACCAGCACACCAGAGCAGTAACGACCGCCAATGATGACAATCATAGATTGGAAGAGACTAACGTGAAACTACACCAACAAACACAAAAACTGACCAGATCCTAGGAGATCCGACAGGCACACAACTCCACGTGCCCTCCGTCAGCGCTAGATGCACCATCAGAGCGAGGAAGACCTTATTCTGACTTCAGGATGTAGCCACCGCCTCACCATCCCAGAAAAGAGACTGAAAAGAAAACTAAATTAAAAACGGAAACTCCCGTCGACGAGGGACCGTGGTCCAACATCGGGGTGGAGCGGACCAGCGGTATTGCCGGCGAGGAGGACGGAATCCTAGATGGGTTTTGTAGCTTTTTGCGCCGCCTCCTAGTTGTTTCCGCTTCATACCGGTTCGATCTCCACGGGCCCCATGTTGGAGCATATGTGGCTAATATTTTAAATTTTCATCATCTGAAATCATTTTACAGACTTGTCTTATCAATCCGATAGTTTTTACAAACTACGCCTCCGGGCAAAGTCGGATGCCCTAAAATCGGCAACTATCGCAAATCTACCGTGTAGATCCACTACTAAGCGGGTTGTCACAATTTTTACTATCTTCTCCTTTTTATTTTCCTTCATTTTTTTTCTCATTTTAAGTACTTGTTTTACTCTCTGCCAAGTTCTTTTTTGCGAAACACAACACAAAGATGCTCACACAATACAAAGAAGGGTGCACGAGAGAGCGCTGCACCGGGTTCATCCACGCCCTCGTCGCCGAAATAACGAGCCAGCCAAACCAAACAAAGGAGGCAGGGTCTGAAACTGGGGGAACGAAAGCCCCCAACTTCTCCGCAGCTCAGGCAGCAGGGTTCATCGTCGCCGCCTCCAGGAAGCTTCCACCCCGCCGGGGCTGGGCCATGGAGGCTCCGTTCATGTACTGCCGCCCCGCCGACGGCCAAGAGACCCGTACGTCGAGCCTTAGCCCCGCCCCCTTCCCTTCCGCCTTCCGATTGCTGTAACGCTCGTTCCCCTCTCCCTGGCCTCTGGCCGTGTTCCTAACGGCGATCGTGCGCCCGCGCGCGTGTGTGCAGGCGAGAAGGCTCTCATGAGGGCGGCTCGCGACGGCAACCTCGACGTCCTCAAAGGTAGGCAGCATTCCCCTCCTCTCCTCACTCCGATTCTAGTCTAGTGACGCTGCTAGTTCTCGCGCGGGGTCGTCGTCAGAGGCGTTTCAGACATGCTGCAGTGCGTGCCGCGTCTGACCATCCACTAGCCTTCTGAAATGTTATATTTTTT